>NC_083616.1:29020365-29062865 GCF_963584025.1 Labrus mixtus
GAATTTGTGTGTGTGTGTGTGTGTGTGTGTGTGTGTGTGTGTGTGTGTGTGTGTGTGTGTGTGTGTGTGTGTGCTTTTACCGTAGGCATGTTGCGGTTATTTTTTCACTAAATTAACCACTGGAATAAAATCAGACTAAAGGTGCCTGAACTGTTTTCTTTGCATAAGTCATGACGTGCATACATGCATACCCATGAATGTGGAGTCCCCTAAATAGACTCCTTAAAATAGACTCTTACTTGTAGGACCCAAATCTTCTTTGAAGTTTCCATTTTGACTGATTAATATATCCCTTTCCTTACAGTTTAAAAAAGTGTTTTTTCTCCTTCATAAAATGTTCCCAAAACGTGGCAAAGTGTAAAACTGATTTACTGCTTTTGGATTGAATGTTGTTGCAGCCAGTTAGGAAGGGGAAAAAGAGGCTTTATTTCCATGGCTGAAGCGTGACATATGTTGTGAAATAGGTCATTGCAAACTCTCTCTTTTTTAACTTCTCTCGTCTTTTTTCCTCCGTGGAAGCCCATTAAGCATGTGAGAAGGCCCCCGCTCTGCCTGTGGCGCCTCGCTCAGTCACACGTGCAACAGTTCTACTCTGTCAGAAAGATAATATTTACGGAAAAGACCTGTCGGGAGTTATGAGTTGTTAAGGCAAGCTCCAGAGCTGCAGTGTAATCACCCATCAGCGCCCAGAACCAAGGATTCTGAAATGGAGCGTCTTTCCAGCTCATTACTTTTTTTTGTTATTTCCATATTAATATGCACAAGCGTATCCATCTTTTTGTGTTGTGAAAATGTGAGGCCAAAATACCCCGCGACTTGCTGACATACTGAGTTGGTGATACACAATACATGTGCAGAAGGGAGCTGGAGGTTGAAACCGCAGGGTTGACGCTACTACCCTTCCACTAACTGAAGCACACATTGAATTTACTGGTAAAACGTCAAATTAACCCCTCAGGTCGATACAGTCCTCAGCAGAACAGATTCTTGGAGTCAGTTTGGAGCAGACACTTACGTTTCTGGAAAGTTCAATGTTTACTGTTTGTTGTTGTTACCTTCTTTACTCTTCTACTCTGCTCTGCTGATCCGGCTAAGAACGCTGCAAAGAGTCGCATTTGTCAACAGAGCTGTCGATCATGGCGTTCTTTTTTTTTGCATCAAATAGCAAATTAAAACAAATCTACTCAAAAAAGAAGAACACTTGTACATAAATCAGCATGATAATAAGTAACTATCACAACAGAATCGGGGTTTGAAGTGAACAATATTTGACATAACATGGAGGTGGTGTGTGACCTATACTGCAGCCAGCCAGGAGGGGGAGCTCTAATTACATTGGATTGACTTCTAGGTGGCTGTTGCCCTGTCCATATTAATATACATTCTATGGTTATTACCATACCAAAACGTACATATATCTAACTATTAGTCCATCTATTTATTTCTGAATATTTGTCTTAGAAACACCTACCTATGCTTCAGCTGTTTGCACATCCTGCATTTCAGCACAAGCCTTCTCCTCTCCCCGAGTTCTCTCTGTGATGTAACTGCCACTCAGCATAAATAGTAAATGCAGTCACTAACCAGGGGACCCGGGCTCATGAAAATATACTACCAGCTGTAAAGTGCCCGAGTGAGCAACTGACACGTTTTGCATCCAGTAAAGAAAGCCAGACCTTCAGCAACTATTCTGCTGCAACCCGCTGTAAAACAAAACTGGCACGGTGTTAAAACTGTGATCACAGTAATGCTGTAACCTGCATTCTCCACTTTCCTGATGACAGTCTTTCTAATTTAGTGCATGCTGTTGTGACGAACGGCAGCTTTACTTACAGGTTGACAGTAAACTGAGCACAACATCTTACCTACGACTGAACATTCTTCAATTTAGTAAAATGACTGACACTTGCTGCACACATTTGTGTATTTATCAGAAAGAAATCAGTTTGTATCTTGACCATCTTGCTGCTGTGTTTAGACTCCTTGTTGGACTTCCTTTATTTACTATTGTTTTATTGAGGAAGAGCAATGTCTTAATGTCAGCATTTTACACAATGTCAGTTTGAAGACTGTTCTTACAACATTGTGCACATTTAAATAGAAAGTCATGGATGTAATTGCTGTAAATTTAACTTTTTCCTCCTACAATTTTACTCTTCCAACGACTTTTTCTCAAATCGTTAAGTCACAGAAGCTTACATTATTCAATATGTAGGACGTGGACCCACAAGCTTCAACTTCAACTTGGGGCAGCAGTAGCTCAGTCTGTAGGGACTGAGTCTGGGTTCCAGTTCACTTCCTGAGCACTGCCGAGGTGCCCTTGAGCAAGGATCTGAACTCCCCCGCTGCTCAGGAGCGCTCACTGTGTAGATAGTTTGATTGTCATGTGGCTCTAAAGCTGCTGGATGTGCAGCTGTTCATTTACAAGTCCAACAAATCAACTACAGAGAAAACGGGGCTATTTTCAGAGTCTTTTAAATTAACCTAATCGTAGCCTCACCATTAAATGATAACCCACCTCTGTCCTTTTGCCAAAACACACACAATTAACATGTCACGTAATGGTCAGGCCCCTTAAGTAGACCCTGCCGCACCACGCCAACACGACCTAAAATACATCTCCATCCACAGCGTGGAGATCAAAGGCCAGGCTACGTGTTTAGCCAGGTGTCTGGGCTTTGGCCGAGGGAATGTCTTGGTGGTCCAAGTGTGTGAATGTGTGTGTGTGTGAGTGTGTGCTTGGTCATGTGTCTGCATGCACATATGCCGTAGGAATGTGTGTTAAAGTTGGAGTGAAAGATCCGGGGAAGATTGATGCAGTGAATGCACGGTTGTGACACCAGTAGTCGGCCAGCTGCAAAACCCCGCTATGACACCTGCTGTGTGTATAGACAGAGAGGGTAGGGGTCAAATAACTTACACACCTGGGGAAGAAAACATAGACACGCACATGAACACAGATACTTTGTCATGCCATGTCTTTTCCTTTTGCCGTCTCTGCCTCTTAACCGATAAAGCTTCTTGTTCCTCTTCCATGTGCTGCAGGTTACGGTCCACACACTGGTTTGATCACACCGTCTTTCGGTATGAAGGGTAATAATGGAAGTGCCAACGTCCCGAGGGGTCCTGTCCCCACCCGACCTCTACCCCAGCCCCACCCTGAGGACACCCTGGTTCAGATGGCAGAGCACATACCTGCTGGAACTCGAACGCCCATGTGTGCTCGCTGCAACATGGTGATCAGGTGAGGATCAAATATGGTGTCTTATATTGCCAACTTAGAGCAGCCATACTGTGATTATTTCAAGTTCTATATTTTCCACTCTGTGAAACATCTGTGGTAGCTTAGCATAATTTACCCTTCTCTTCAGCCTCTGTGTGACAAAGCCCAATTCAGGTACATGCTTTTTATGCCTCCCTACTCCCTATGAGTAGTGGACTATATAAATTATATAGTGAACACACCGGCCACTTTCAGACACTTTATAGGGAATATGATAATGCTTACAGTAAATCCGACAGCGCTACAACATGATAAGTGCTCTCCCACACGTACAGGTACTGATTTAAAATGTGCTTGTGTTAAGTTGGAATATCCAACATTGTCTAAAAACAATGTTTTTTACCAGAGAAGGTATAGGCGGTTTTAATGAACCCCCACACAGCCGTTTTGGACGCCCCTCGGTTTACCAGGCAAACGGCAAAACAACAAGTGTTGCAGCGATTGTAAGTGCACAAGAAAACTGGTTCAGATATAACTGATTCTACCCAACTTAAAAAGCCTCTGCATCAGAAAACGAAGATAAATAATGAAAATGCTTTTTAAAAAATAGAGAACGGTTAGAACGCAGAAAGGTTTCTAGACCGATGCAGAGCTGGCTAAACACTGAAGCTTCAGTGTCCGCAACATGGCAACCTGCGTGAGCATCGACTCTAGAGAGGAGGGGGCGGGGGGAGACAGCTCTCTACAATGTTTTGAATTTAGACTGCAGTACCCATCTTAAACGTCACGTGTCAGAGTTACATATTGCTCCTTTAAGACTCAGAAAGGAAACAGTGTAAGGAGTTTATTTCTGTAACATAATGCCCATTTACTGCGTGCACAATGATGATAAGAAAAGATGCAATCTCTTCAAGCTGGCTGCACAGACATTCTTTTGTACTCAAGCAAATTGAGTTGGGAAAGGAAAATATGTCCACGCTTTAATAATTCAGAATCCCACTGAGGCACTTGAAGTAATTAACTTGAAACCGTCACAAGTAAATAATCTGCATATGAAACAGTAGAACTACAAAGATCTGGCTGTAGTGGAGATAAGGAGAGGGGGATTAAGTTGCACCTACAGGAGATGAAACTTTAAATGTTTTAGATGTGGATTTGCAGCTAGCCGCCAAAAATGAATGACTAGAAGATTACAATTCTTTTAAAGCTTTTGGCATGATTTTCTTGCAAAATGTTGTGCTCAGATTAAACATAGGGTTTTATGCAAGTCAAATGTTTGCATATCACAATAGATTTTCTTCTCCGCCTCCCTCCATGCTTCCTCCTCTCGTCTTGTCCAGCAGCTGACTTCCTTCCAACCCAAAAAGTTCCACCTTGTGTCACCTTACATTACATACCTCTAAGGGTAGCGTGGCCAAGCTTGCGCCTCTATCAAACACAGCTCGGATAAAGTCGGCCATTGTGTGGAGGAAATTAGTCTCTGTTGTTTTCCCACTTAACCTAATCACCAGGGGACAGTGCCAAGGTGCTGCCTGAGGAGACACACTGGATCTCTAAAACGTAGCTAATGCAACACTAAGTGAACCGAATGGTAGGATTAATAGATTAGTCGAAAGGAATCTAATAAAACAAAATAATGTGATCACCCATTCATTATTTAAAGGACCTGTGTGTAGTAGGATATATTGGTACAAATGGAGCACACCTTTATTAGTGTGTTTACGTTGTGTTGTGCTGCTATGTTACTGCAGAAGCCAAGAACAGAAACACAAATGACTGGATCTAAAAAGCATTTCTCCTGTTTTCAAGAGTTTTGCAGCCTTTCTCTTAACATTTGGTAAGGAAGGTGAGAGGTTATCAAATGGTTGCAATCTGACACCACACTACTGTGCCACTAAATTGTGGTCCTTAAGCACAGTTGACAGTAGCATCAGTTTTTATCAGTAGTCATGGTAAGTCATTCATAGATTTAAGAAAAACGACACAACTCAATGACAAACAGCTGCAGAGCCAGACTTTACTTGACTGGGGTGGACCGACTGGGTCAGTGATTTATGAAGGGTGGTATGGAGTTTGTGCACAAAAAAAAAGGAATATCTGGGGTTGGTGGGGTAGGGGTTAGAGCACGGGCCCCACGTACAGAGTCTGTAGTCCTCAACATGAGCTGCCAGGGTTTGAATCTGACCTGTGGCTCTTTTCACAAAAGTTATTCCCCACTCTCTCTCTCTCCCTGATTTCCCAATCTATCCACTGTCCTATCTCCACAATAAGGGTGTACAAAGCCCAAAGATAAACCCTAAAAAAATGAATATAATTTATTTACCTTTTCTATTTTCTATTAATGATATCGACTTCAACGACAAACATGTTTTTTCGGTACAAATATATTTCTTTAACTTCTTAAAGTAACGCAACAAAGTGAACACGTAAAAATCTTCTTAGCTTAGTTCATTAAGAACTCAAACAGACGATGTGTGGCCAGATTCACTGTGAAGGAAATGTGACTCATCTAAATGTAAACACGGCTACAAGCAGGCTGCTGCCACACAGCCCAAATAGTTGAATCTCACATAAGTCCCGCCTCTGATTGGCACATAGCCAATCGTAGTTTAGGATTTTGGGATGGCCACTTGGGGGGGTCAATTAGATTTCTATGGGCACACCTTAGATCCGCCCCTGCTGATAAAAAATTTCCAGCCCTGCCAAGTACATGTTTGTATCTATTTGCTGATGACTCCATTATGTTCTTTACAAATATTTCTATGTTCCTTAATTTTAAGGTTGAAGGCCTTTTAAGTGAATCCTCAAACAATCCACACCTCCTGTTGTTCAGTATTATACGCAGTTCTTAACTGTATATTTGAAAAAATACATTTGGAAAAATGTGATAAATACATTCTGAGTAACGAAACACTAAGTCAAAGTCCTATCTTCAGTCGATTGACATTCATTTATTGAGGTCATTTTTGTCTATTTGCTGGTGGACATGCCAATCTTTTTCTCTCTTTGTGTGTGTTATTTGTTCCAGAGGCCCGTTTTTAGTAGCGATGGGGAAATCTTGGCATAAGGAGGAATTTAACTGTGCCCACTGCCGTACCTCCCTGGCAGATACAGGCTTTGTGGAGGAACAGGGCTCAGTCTATTGTGAACACTGCTATGAAGAGTTCTTCGCTCCATCGTGCAGCCGCTGCCAGGAAAAGATACTCGGGGTGAGTCTAGATCTGTCCGTGTGTGTGTTAATGTGTGTTGTCTGGCTGCTCTTTGCTGTCTCGTGAACCTTGTTTGCAGATTTTCCAGATTGCAAAAGAATATAAATATGACAACTCAGATGAAATGAAAGCACAGGGAGAGAAAACAGCCCCAGTGTTCAGCATTTATTCTTTGGGTGCTTCTTAAAGCTAGCACCCTCTACTTATTACAGATGGCCTTGACATTGTGTTTGGCTATTTTCTTCACCACCCATTTTTTGCTTCCACAGAGGATTGTGTTACTTTTGTGCTTAGGAAGGAAATTTTGCAACATTTCGTCTTCTTCATCTTCATCTCTAAGAAAGCTCAGGTTCAGCAGGGTACACGCTACAAGATTGGAGGTGGCAGTTGCTCAGTCTGTATGGACTTGGGTTGGGAACTGAAGGGTCGCTGGTTCAAGTCCCGATGCGGACCATAATATGGAAGTTGGTCTGGTAGCTGGAGAGTTCTGCCGAATACTGCCCTTGAGCAAGGCACCAAACCGCCAACCGCTCTGGTGCGCTCAGTGTGCAGCAGCCCCACCCTGTGCATGTGTCGAAGTTAAAATAACCCCGATGCTAATTCTGTGAGCTAGTTAACAGCATTTTCTAGTATGTGTTAGCATCGAGCTAACGAACCAATCCCTGTCCATTGGTGAGAAACCGTTCCCACTCTGGAGAACGATGCATCAGCTGCCAATAACGATGGTCATTCATAAAAAAGGTTGCTTCATTTCAGCCACGATGTAGCTCCAATCTCAATCGATACATAACCAGAGGGTCAACGAAGGAACGTTTAGGTTTAGTGACCACCGCTGAAACTCAGGAATGTGGTACATGTCGGGGTGTTAAGAGAATTAGGCTTAGAGGCCCAGAGACTGCAGGTGTAGCATGAACCCATGAGTGACAGGAAGCTGAGATCTCTGCGCTCGCCACCGCTCTGACATTCATCCCTCACGTGTTCTAACCTCTTTAGCCTCAATCCCTTTCAACCCTCCATTTCTCACACATCTTCAACCAGCTTAAGGCTTCTTATTAACCTATTTTCTCACTCCCTCTCCGCTAATCCTTCATTTTAACCCCGGCCCACCAACTTTCCATTGATTCCCTGTCCTGTCTTGTTCTCACAGTTTAAGGGTGGGAAAGAAAGCAGTTTGTCTTTTTTAAGCAGGGTCATGTGGCCCGACGGGGGGGGGGGGGGGATTTAAATATGGCATGAGAAAAGGACAGACTGTAGGAAAGGCCATACCTTTCTGTAAAACAATTAAGCTTGATTTATACAATCAGAGCTCTACCTCTGCCAATACGTGGATTCTGGGGTGGTGGATATCTCACACCTTAAATAGACAACCAATTGGATGGAAGTGTTGTCAGTGTGATTGCTGATAATGATGCATGTTAAGTCTGAAATCAGTGCAGGTAGCTATAGCGCTGTCGGCCATATATCGCCTCATATATGACAGTGTTACCACATGCTTTAAAACGATGCATTCTATGATTTTTTTTATTTATTGATAGTATTGAAAAAAGTACAGAAGCTTTAAAAAAAAAAAGCAGATCTTCAAACACTTCATGTTTCAACCCAAAGTTGCCATGAGCAAAGCAGAGGTGGTCCGTTCAGATATACAGGTGGGCAAATATTGACCAAGCAGGGACCTCTGGTGTTGAAAAATAAAGACAATGAGGAGGTGCAAATTCCTACAGTCTGTTGATTTTCTTCTTTAGGCTGTTTGCATAAGTACTGGAAGTTACATACACACCCCAAAAAATATAATAGGTCTAATAAGCTCATGTCTCGATCGGCACACACTGTACTGGGGTTTAATTTTTTGATCAAAACAAGAAATTAAGAAATATCTCCTCTGTTTTTGTTACTGTTGTGTTCAAACAGGTATCAATATCATTTGATATTTACTTGTATTGTAAAATGTAAAACTCTGTCATGGTGACCAACCAATCGAGAACCTAACTTTAGCTCCCTCCACCCTCTGATTGAGTGGATCTTATTTTCCAGTCTCAGTGATCAAAACACAAAAAAAATGGCTCCTGTGACGATCTGGATGATACGCCCAACTAACCACACTGTTTGCATTTCCACCTATAGGAGGTGATAAACGCCCTCAAACAGTCGTGGCACGTCTACTGCTTCCTGTGCGCTTCCTGTCAACAGCCCATCAGAAACAACACCTTCCACCTGGAGGACGGAGAACCTTTCTGTGAACAAGGTGTGTGAGTGATGAAATCTCTAAACAAAAAGCTCAAACATTGACCCCGAGCTGATGAAGGACGTCCAATCGGCAGTGAACACCTGATATTAGCAATGTGGTCGTTTTACTTTGACTACAAGCGAGCATCTCTAATCACAGCTGTTCACGCCCGGCCAGATCATGCACCTCAACATGTGTGTCCAATGATGAGTTGTGATTGGCTCTCACTCTCCAGCCTTGTATGTAAATGAACCTGGAGCCTCACTCAACTTGATAAGCCTTTAAGAGTAATATCAAATAATAATAAAAAAAACACCTGATGATGTCATGGCAGAGGATTACTAAATCAGGCAAATATGGGAGGTGAGTGGCCTGTAACTCCACATGAGCGTTGCCATGGATACGCCGAAATTGGGCGGGCCTTAATGTGGCCTAGGAGGGTGGGGGGGGGGGGGACTGGAATAAAATCAACTTCTACTAATATTATACATTCCATTTTTTTTTTTTTCTAAAAAAGTCTATCAACATTGTAAAATAACACAACAAAAACGACATATTGAGTAAAGGAATGATAAACGAGGGAGAACGATTGACTGTTGATTGTTGTTGGTACAGAATTTAGAAAAGACTGTTTCCAAAAACACACATTGAATGAGATGGATGAAAAACGATATTTTTAATTGTTAATTAAATTAATTAAAGACGTAAAAAAGGAATTTAGAAAAAAAATTCTCAAGGGGGTCCCCACCAGAGGTTGATGCTATATGGGGGTCCTTGGCATGGCAAAGTTTGGGAATCTCTGGCCTAGGATACACATGCAAACACATGTGGCCTGTGTGCATCCAGGGTGTGTTTACAGCTGCACTTACTGTAAAGCTGTTCAGTTGTGATTTGATCCCCCAGGACACATGTTGGGTCCAGGTGTAAACAGGGTCACAACAATCACTTACAGAAGAGTCATAGTTAGCTCTGGTTAAGCTCTGTAATCAAGTTAACCTTTAGAGCGTTAATCGAGCACTAACACTGTTTAGACTTCTACAATTTGATTAGCCATTACAATTGGTAACTATGAATCGGTCATGTAATGTACGCCCTCTTCTTTTGTCTGTCGAATAGACTTCTACAGCCTGTATGGGACCAGCTGCCATGGCTGTGAATTCCCTATCGAGGCTGGAGACAAGTTCTTGGACGCCCTCGGTTACACCTGGCATGACACCTGCTTCGTCTGCGCTGTGAGTGAAAGCTTCATTATGCTTCATTATGTTTGTTCAGACTTTATCAAGAACAGAATCAAAAATACTGAATTTATTCACGAGGTATGGATCAACAATACAAATATGCTACACAATATGAATAAAGAAATATAAACATTAAGTAAGTTCAAATTATTTTTTATTTTTGTAATTTTAATTTTGTAATATGTTTTTTTAGCATCATTGTGTGTCTTTGTGTGTCCTCCTCAGGTGTGCTGCACCACTCTGGAGGGCCAGACCTTCTTCTCCAAGAGAGACAAACCTCTTTGCAAGAAACACGCTCACACACTGAAGATATGAAGACTTCTCTCTCATCCTGTGGTCGTACATTTAGTTTTTTGGTGTACAAAGGCCGATATATAGATGTTAAATCCACACAACATGGACATACAGATAGAGGTCATGATAAGGGAAACATAGCCATGGATGCAAAAAGTTCATATACACGTTTAAGGACCCTGATCCACTGCAGAAATCATAATGTATTTTCTTTCATGAGAAGAGTTCTATATTTGATTTGATTAGATTCGATTTTAGATCATGCAACAAGAAAAACAGGAGTTCTTCTGAATGGGGCAATTTTGATGTACTACCAAGGCAGAAATCTAATAATATATTTGCTTTTTTGATCTAATTATTCTTTTTTTTAACCAGAATTGAATCTTGTCCTTGGAAAATCATCAAACCACACAACACATTAGAGCAGTGGTTCTCAACTCGTCCAGCCTCAGGACTCAACAGCAAAACCTCCGGGAGGAAACCGACCCAAATTTCAGAAATGTTTAAACCGATACAATTTTTTTTTAATGAAAAATTACGCAGTTTGGATCTGAGACGGTACAAAACATGTGACAGATGCAAGAAACTGAACCAAACAAACACGTTAACAAAGCGCTTCACAGACTTTTTGACCCTTTCCTGACCCAATTAAAACAGCTCCACAACCCGACCCACCAGTTGAGAACCATTGCATTAGAGCACAGTGCCAGGAGTGAAAATATATATTCATATGCAGACAATATAAAAGAAAGAGGGGGATGATGGACAGTTTTAAAACATAAAAAAAAAATACTTTTAACGATAGTATATCTATGGCAGTGATTAATAAAACGATAAGAAAGGTCACATCAAGGTCAGTTAGACCGAAACGTATGCGTCAGTATAAAGTGAGACAAAGTGAATAATATTCAAATATCTGACCAGCTGCTGCTGCTAAGTTCAAAACAAACTTCAGCCATCCATTTTTTTTGTCAAACTTTATTATATTTAATTGTTGTTTTCTTTGGTGGAGATTTAAAGGCAGGGTTGGTAATTCTGGAAAACTAGCATGATTTTAGTCTGCACCCACCCCTCTGTGCTCCCTCATAAAGCCACGCCCCCTGTAGAAATTGTCTCATTCAGCGGTAAGTAAACACTAAAATTTATCATAATACATGTAAAAAAAAAAAGGCCTATTCGGCTACTCACAACAGCCAACGACAAACTCACAGTATAAACTCCGTCATAGGTGACGCTGTTTGAGTGTGGGCTAGTGCAGGCAAGGGGCAGAGAGTGAGCAGGGAGAAAGGGAGGCGTGTGATTGGTTCATCAGATTGGTACCTCGTGGCAGACATTGGTCAAAGTTTTTACAGACTTACAGATGAACTGCTACTGATGACTGTTTCAGAGAACATGAGTTATTAATTTCTGTCAGGACCTAAAGACAATTTCAACCAAAATCTTAAAAAGTGTATCAGGAGAAAATGAACCAACCCTGCCTTTAAGATAAATGTTTATTATAAACAGTGATTGAAATATTGCAGTCTGCATTAAAAGATTTAAAAAATGTACTTTTGATACATGTAAGCTTGATGTCTGGGGTGACTGTGAAAGCTGTTTTCTCCAATCAGCGCTTAGAGTTACACCAGCTTTTTTTTAATCCCATTTTAATGATTGATGATGTACTGTATTTTCTGTCCATCACATGGGACGACAGACGTTGATTGATTTCCGGTTGATTCTTCCTCCAAACGCTTCTTTAGACGCTCTTGCTGGCCTGGCCTTCAGTGAGGAAGGTCAAACATGGATCCTACAGTTTCACCCTTTAAGTAAACTGTGTATACATGTTTTTGTTTATAGAGGGGGGGGGGACATGTCCTATCTGATAATATGTGTTTAATTGTTTGGGCGACTGGGAATTCTTGTTCCAGGGTCTGGTTCAAGGAATAGATGGGGGGGGGGGGGGGGGTAGTTGTTTCTGTGGTTTTAGTTTCTCATTTGACCTCTGGCCATGTCAAAGCGTTGATTTGGAGATATTTACTTTTCATTATGTCTAAGGGTTTTTTTTCTATTTCTTTCTTAAACTCAGTCTTTTTATTTAAAAAAAAAGGAAGCTCTGTTTGTATTGGACATGATGTGGGCTGGTATGGTGTACAATGGTAAACACAATGCTACATTCTCACCTTATAAAGTTATTTAAATCGACCTGAGTTGTATAATAAATAATATGCTTTTTAAAACCCCAAGAGAAATATGCTGTGTTTGTTTTCCTTTCTGTCAGTGTAACACTATCTTAGCAACACTGGACTTCCTGTATTATGACTTGAGAAAGCACATGGCAGCACGGACGAGTCCGACTTAAGCAGCGTGAAATGCAGATTTTCAACGCGTGTCTCCACCACGCTGAGAAAGGTCAACGGAGTCAGAGATGGAAACAGAGGTGAAGTGGACACTCGGAGAGAGAGCAGAGCTGAAGAATCCAGACAGTGTGAATCTGAATGTTAGTCAAATATCTGCAGTGTATGAGTAATCACATGACACATCAATAAACTAAAATTCCCTCTTTGACCAAACCTACCTATACTTTAGTAGAACTGAAGTAGAAAACACCTTAGATCAGTTATATGTTGCGTCGCACTGCACATGATCACGTGCCGGCTGTCTCCACTGCATCCATTAAATATTTCAGTCTTTGCTTTGTGAATTTCAAATGTCCCTTTCAAACAATAGGACATCTAGTGCTTTTGTGTTGAAGGTGGATTAACGGATGTGTGGTGCTTTGTAGTGACGAGCTGTTTTTCGCCGGTGTTGTTGACACAAGTCAAAGCTTTACTGTGGATATTTTTTATACACCGTCATCTCCCCTTTGTACAACAAGCTAACGCACTGTTAAGTCCTTACACCTTCTTGTCTGTTTCTCGATTAATAAATTAGGTGGAAAAAACATTTCTAATGTGGGGACCACCACCATCGTTGGGGCTTCATACGGCCTCTTCATAAACCTACAGGTGACACCAATGAGACTACGTCCATGTTCATACAGTCTGTGGGGTCAAACAGAATGTGATCTGTGTCTAAGTTTCAGCTGGATGTAGCTAATCAGCACTGGTGTGACTAAATCAGTCCTCCAGTTATTTACTATATCTAACACAGTGCTAATTCATTTAACTTTTAATAATGTGGTGAGAGGCTGCACGGTGGTTATTTTAGGGGTCAGCGCTGTCGCCTCACAGCAAGAAGGTCCCTGGGTTGAATCCCCCCGTTGGAGAGCGTCTTTCTGTGTGAAGATGTCATGTTCTCCCCGGGCATGTGTGAGGTCTCTCCGCTTCCTCCCACAGTCCAGAGACACGCTCGTTAGGTTAATTGGTGACTTTAAAATTGCCCTTGAGTGTGAGCGTGTCAGCCCTGTGATTGACTGGCGACTGCCTCTTGTTCAATGACAGCTGGGATCGGCTCCAGCCCCCAAATGACCCCGAATGATTTTTGATGATTAAAACGGTCAACTTTGTTTTTCCTCAAAGCACCTGCGAAAACCTTTTTACCCTTTCCCATGTGTAAGTAGTGTTTACTGATGACAAATCTCATCCTGCTGTCCTTTAACAGTCACACACATCACTCAATCTGTGCCGTGAAAATGTAAATAAAGGCTCTTTATCACCTCACCTGACACCTACAGCAGAGTTTACAGGCATTCAAAACAACTATAATGAAATAATGAATCTTCTTGCTGATGGTCTTTTGGGTTTTGTAGGTCATACCGAGGCATCAATATTCTTTTCAGTCATTTTCATAATAAGGTAAACACTCCTCACAGGAGCTTAAAACACTTGTTCCAATCAAGTAAGAGTGCAAAAAGATCCTTGAACTATACGGTTAGCAACATGAACTTTCACATGGAAAAAAAACACAAAGAACCTGGATGATGTTAGTTTGAAACTTGACTGTTGCCAAGCAACCTAAACGTTCTCCTCAGAGAGTTGTTGTGACTGTCTAGTTATATGCAAGCTAACTTTGATCATTGCATTTAAAGAGACACACACACCAAAACGGAGCGTTCTGAGAGAGCTGGTTTATACAGGGTCACAAACCTCCTCTGGTGCTTGATTCATGTTATATTTTGACCAAAGCACAGCACAGATGTTTCATTTAGACCACAGGGGGACTGTTTGAAAAGGTGGAAAATGGAGTATAACACTCTTGAAGCCTCTTTACAAACCGTTAGCCTTATTGTGAATAATGCTCATCTTTCATCTAATCAAAACTAATGAGTTTTCCTAAAATGTTCCCCCTGTACAGTGTGTGCTGATCGAGACATTTGCTGACCTGATCTGACATGTTTCGTTTTCTTAACCAGGCTGTAAACATGTTAATTTCTGGTGTACATTTTTTTAAATGGGGTGTGTATGTGACTTCCGGTGCTTCTGCAGTGGACACTTGATGAACTGCAGGATTACGCTCTTCTGCCTCGGCTTCATTCTTCAACACTGGAGGTTGCTGCTTGAGAAAAACACACAGATCAGTTGTGTGTTTTTAGTTGTTTATTATTTATTAGACAGTAAAAGATCGGCTTGTGGAAACCTTTTTAGAGAAGCACATGTCTTCAGTCACTTCTCTGGTAGCTAGTGCACTCCTCTGTGGCACTTATCACCCTCCATATCGCTGAGTGAATTATAGAGGTGCAGAGACTGAGTGTGTGTTTGTGTGTGTGTGTGTGTGTGTGTGTGTGTGTTTGGTTGAGCGCGCGAGAGGGAAAAGAGAGAGAGAGAGAGAGAGAGAGAGAGAGAGAGAGAGAGAAAAAACAGTACAGTTTGAAAAAAGCTGTAGTAGGCTACTCAGGCGAGGAAACAAGACTGACCAGCAGCATCGTTCACCGGACTACTGACGACAACTTCCTTTTTCTCCATCGAAACAAGAAGGTGAGTAGGCTAAATCAGGCGCGTGACATCAAGTGGACGTTTCTTTCCGGAAGCTTGTGTGCCATCACTCTGGAAAGTTTGACAGGCGTGCCCCCCCCCCTTTTTTTTCTTCTTGTTTGCATGGTGTTGACAGTGTGCTGCATGTGCGGGTGACTTGTTTACTTCGGCTCGCTGCGTAGATGCTGCGCTTCAGTTTAACAGCAGCTTTAAGTGAATGGAGTTCACAGGTTTGGACATATTTTTTATCTTTTATCATGTGCACATATATTTTTAAATAAATTTGTATTTTTACAAAGAGGAATAGTTCTGCAAATTACGAATTAGTGCCTAAACAACTCGATTGTGAAGTAGCCCAGCACACTAGTGTTTTACTGATTCAGGAGTCATCACATCTTTGCTCCTGTAGTAATGTAGGCTATTGCTTAGGGCCCACATACAGTATATTCACATTTAAAGGCTTTGATAACATAATGCCATTCTATGACTTGGAAAATATCCCCAAAATGAGCTTTCACTTAGGCTATCTCACTGTGTTTTTAAAAAAAAAATAATTCCATTTAGTGTTTAATATATTTGGAGCAAACATGTCTTATTGTTCTTTTCTTAGGGGGTGTGGTGTGTATTTGTGGTGCCGCAAAGTAGCAATATGTTGTCGCTTGGTGTCTGCACAGTGAGAATGGTTTTTAATCATATTAATTAAAGCTGTTTACAGTAACTGCAGTCATGAAACTCTATCTAGATCTATACGTCTATACAGATGATGAGCATATATGGTTGTGGTCACACTGATGAGAAATGGAGTTTCTCTCTCCAGATATGTAGGCAAGACAATGGAAGACATAACAACAGCTGTTTTTTCATCACTCTTTTACAGATGTTGGATCACATGTCATAAACTTTTAATGCCAGGCCATTTGAAATCTTTCTGCATGATTCATTTTAAGAGAAACTTAAACATTTCCTGGATTATGTTCTGCAAACTTTTCACATTTCTTTGTATCCATCCGAGCGAATCCCCCCTTGTGGATTCTGTGATATTTACACCCCAGTATCCACTTTACTCAGTTGACTTTAAGCGTCATAAACCGCCTTTCTGTGGGTCTTTGTATTCGGGGAGAAAGGCCATTATAGTAGCAATGACCCCGCCCTCTAGTTTGTGAAATGAGCCGCCTACTTCAAGGACTCAGAAAGCATATAAAAAAAACAAACCTCAACACAGCCTCCAGCGCTGAATAACCTACAACCCAGTATTCCCCATACGCCCCACTTACACACACACACACACACACACACACACACACACACACACACAGAGGCATGCACAAAGTATTCACCTCTCCCTCTGAGTCCAGTAACCAGGTCCAGGTGTATGTCAGTGTGGGTTATGACAAGAGTATATCTGCATGTGTGTGTATTTGTGCACGAGTGGTACGCATGTGTGAATGTATATCCAGATGGCATTATACTGTTGCTCCAAATCTTACCTCACCTCATCTGAGGGGTCCGGGGGCAGAAACACCAGGGACCCGTGCAGGAAAACACTCAGCAAATATGAATGAGAGAAGCAGAAATCCAGATGTGTGTGTGTGTTTGAGTGTGTGTTTGTGTACTGTTTTTCTTGTTTGTCAATCTAGTAAGTGAAAGCAGTTGTTGAGGCTTCACTGGGAACGGCAGTCTTTTTTTTTTATCTTTTCTTTTTTTTTTAGGTCAGGACCACATCATGCAAATCTGAGGAACAGCCACATTCTCAATTGGCTGTGTAATTGAGTTTCACATCGCAGCTGTAAACAGAAAACTTCCCTCATTTGCTCTGCTTGTGATTGTGATGTGTGCGTGTGTGTGTTTGATTGCGTGTGTGTGTGTGTGAATAAGAGGGCGCGAGGCGAAGTGAAACACTTTAACATTTTCAGACACCTCGTGACGCGAGACAAGGTGTCTGATGCTGAAAGTTCAGATCAGACCGCTCGAGCTTAATCTGTGAGCCATGAATAGCAAATTTGCAGGAAAAACAAACTCAATTTCTGTCTGGAGAGAAGATTAGAGGAAGAGACTGACAGAATATAGTCAGGGGGGGAACATCTCCACACACACTGTGACCCCATGGAAACAAATTCAGCTCGTATCTTAAGTTATGTGACATTTTTTTCAGTTTATTTAAAGTGAGTTTAAGGTAAAAGTAAGAAAAAGAAGCACACACTCCAACAGAATCTGTAGAAGTTATAGGGATGTGCTCTAAAGATTTAACGTCGTCACCATCCCTATTCCGCACCAGAATTACTCATCAGTAAAACTAAGTATTAATATTTGCAGGCCCACAGTTGCTGGTTAAAAGTTGTGTCTAAGCTGTAACACAGCCACCGGCCACTAGATGGGGTTGTAGCTCTAGTTAATAGGCCTCTGCCTGGATGTAAACCAGTATAGAGGATGGACAGGCGGCCAGTAGAAGCGGCGCAGGTAAATTGACTTATCACCAATCAATCAGAGAAATTTGATACCCATTCAGCACAGTCATGTGGACGTTAACCTGCAAAAAAAGGAGCAAAGGATGCCAGAGCTTGCACTGCTATCGTAGCCACACTCAGCGAACCAATTTGATATTATCTACCTGCAGAGTAATGGATGTTGCAAAGGGCCACACATTTCGCTTTTTCACTTAGAGCGAGAAACCATACCAAGAAAAGTGGAAATGCCTTAAGAATTTAAAAGCTATTACGGTCACCAAATGATTCCCGCACGGGTAAATAAAGATATGTACAACAACAAAGACATCACAGAAGAGAGAGAGATTTTATAGCAATTGCTCATTTGAACCTGACGACAGTTTGCCAGTGTTGTTCTTCTCTTATATTCAATTTCCTCAGGTTCAAGATGGAGGTGATAACAATCAAAAAGAGATAAGAGCTCTTCAGCCTGAGGCCTGCTTCTTTAAGATATACCTCTCTTTCTTAATTACTGTGTCAATGTGATTTACAGACACATTCCAACATAAATCTTTACCCGGATTTTGAAACAGTCCTGTGAAATTCTTCAAAACCTTTAAGGGTTGTGAAAAGCCTGGAAGGTTTTTTCAAAGATGAAATGCTCCATCACATTGATCCGCATGCCTGGAATTTCATTTTCTATTGTCCTGAAGCGAAAGAGCAATGTGCACAGGAAGAAGTGCTTACTCTGATAATGTGTGCTGTAGAGCCCGACCGATTAATCGGGATGCCGATAATATCGGCCGATATCAAGTGACTATCAGTGTCGGCTAATTTTTATCACAGATATGTTCCAATATTACTCGATTTATTTACCAGTCAAATAGCATTTCATTTGAGTATCTTTGGATTACACAAGCAGTTCTCTTTCACCAGCAGAGGGCGCTATATGGATTACAACAAGCATCATCACTCTCCAGAGTGTCAAGCTGTGACGCACATACATGCACAGTTACTTTCCAGTTTAGTGACCATCTTGTCATCATTATATTTATTTTCCACAAGTGTTTGATTACTGCATTTGAGGGATCAATAAATGTGTCTATCTATATCTATCTATCTTTACAGATCGAACATAGATCAAAGAATGATATCAGCCGATATATCCAAATCTGATTTTTTTCTCTCCCCAATATCGATATCAGTATTGGCTGTAAAAATTCCACATGGGTCGGGCCCTAGTGTGTTGTATTGTAACTGACCTGCTGCCTCTTCATAATAAAGCTTTCATCTAAGAAGTTTTCTCTCGCTGTTTTCACACATGTACAAAAGTTTTCAGGGTGAGTTGCATGTGTGAACACAAAGGTGGATTTTTTTCCCCCTGACTTTATTCAGACTTTGTCCGACCAGACCCCAAGAAAATTTCAGCGTGAAATCCGGGCCGATGTAAGAACACAGCACGAAATATTCAGGAGTATTCCCCACGAGCGAGTGGGAGGGGTGACTGGCATTTTTATCACACAACTGATGCGATCGTGTGTGCATGAAAGGATGCTTTATACTATTGTTGTTGGTTGATCAATTTTAGGATTTTAACGAGCTGCGTTTGTTTGGTGAGCTTTATTGCACACTTTAGGTCAAGACAGATTGATATCAATCTGTCAGTCTCTCTGGCTCTCACATGTCAGCAGAAGTTAGTTTGGGTTTGTTCAGATTTACGGAGGGCAGATGTGGACAGGTGATGTATCAGGTGATGTAACTCACATAAGGTGATACCATACTTCATAGTCTCGTATAGCTGTGAGGTTCTAAGTGTTTAAATCTTTTATCTTGACAAAGGCTCCCTCAGCTGTCAGAATCTCAAGAAATTCAAACTAATGCTTCCTTTGATATTTCCCTTATTTTCTATATGTGTGAGTGAGATCTTTGTCTTCACACATATGGATCCCATTGGGTCTTCCTCTGTTGTCCTCTGAAGCTGGAATGAGTTAAAAGTTTGACCTTTTTTCTTTTTCTTAAGATGGGAGTTATGATCTATTGTCTGTGCTGCTTTGATATAATCAAACAAGCATGCAATGAGACATGCATGGGCACAAAGCCCAAACATATTTTTGTAGTGCATCACACACAATACTCTTGGTGTTTGTTATGACATGCAGATATATATTATTTTTTCATTTAACCTCTATGTGACTAGAAGCAAAGTATGCCTTAGATTATAAATCTGTTTCAAGCGTGCGCTTGCCAAGAAAGAAGGAGCACTGCACAGCTTTAGACATGACTTGAAATGCGTCTAGTGCAACCAGTTCTGAAGATTAAAATAACTTTGCAGGTGATTTAACGCAGAGGGAGAAGTGTACTTGAATGCCCTTCTTCCCATCTCAGCACAGACGTAAGGTACAGTCAGAACGAGTCCTCCTGACACAGACTCATTCATGTCACTTTTTCTAAGGATGCAGATCAGTGGGTAGAATAGAAGTAGACAAAGAACAGCCATCATACCATTGGTATAGAAGAGTGGAAATTTGCATTCACAACATTGGTGATGTTCATGTATCTAATGAATAGTAATGGTCCCAGGAACATTCCCTGTGGCACGCCTTTGACTACACCATGGAATATAATACCTCGTGTCTGCATGCCTCGATCTACCCGATACATCAAAAATAATTTTCTATGCAAGTTTTAATCGTACAGTTAAACTGCTGCATGTGGTCTTTGTCACACTGCTCTGCTAGTCTGTCAGCCAACTACAATTTAAATGAATCCATGAGTATACAGTTAAGACAGAGCGGCAGAGACAAGCTACACATCTCACTTGAAATGTACCTTCTGGGTTGCTGTATATGAGGAAGACGCTGACAGAGGAATAGCCACTATCCTGAGGTCTGAGCGTAGGAGAGAGAGGAACTAAAAGGACACGGTAGCTGTAGTTGTTTGAACTTGTGAATGATTTTTAGTGTGTATCTACTAAGTTAAGTTTGTCACAACACCAGAATTTAAACTCTGATACATCCTAATCTATGATAAAACATTTCCGAAGTGAAGCCGTTTCTCTCTCTGAGCAACACAGAGAGACTAATGCATGCTTTTATTACTAGCAAGCTACACTACTGTAATGCTCTCCTTTCTGGTCTACCAAAGAATACAGTAAATCAGTTGCAACTAATTCAAAACGCAGCAGCACGAGTGCTAACAAAGACCAGAAGGAGAGCACACATTACACCAGCTTTCTGCCTGGGAGTTTTCATATTGATTTTAAAATCATTTTAATTGTCTATAAGGCACTACATGGCCTTGCACCGGACTACATCGCAGAGATGCTTTTAGTTTATGAACCAGGACGGCCCCTCAGATCCTCCGGCTCTTCTCTTTTAGTTGTTCCACAAAGTAAGACCAAAACATTTGGTGACGCCGCTTTCAGCCACTACGCTCTAAGGCGTCATTGATTGATCGATTGATGTGTTGAATGTTTCCAACATATTAGTGCATTTTAAAACCTGACAGAAGATCATAATTATTGGTACTATCAGTCATTTAAGTAATGTAGAGTTTATCGTTTTAAAACATGTATCAAAAGGTATTTTAGGTATTGACATTTTGAAAACCTTAAACAGGCTGGTAGGATTATATAAAGTGGAGACTTTAGTTGTTTTTGGGGTCAAACATGAAAGCGTCTTAGTGATGTGTTTCAAAGTGTTCAGAGATAAAGTAGGCGAAGGTTTCATGGTGAGTTTGTGATCAGTGTAAATACTACATTATAATTGAAGAGAGTGGGTAACAACATTAGTTTGTGAATGCAGGGTGTAATACGTGTAGCATGTATCTTCACGTCTGTGCCCATCAGTCTTATCATTTCAGGACCAGATCATGCTGCCTCACAGTCCCATTATCCTAATCTTCAGCTCCATTACTGTCCTGCTTCCGCCTCGGGCCGGACATTTAAACACACAACCTCTCCTGATCTCATGATGGAGTCATTCTTTTCCCAGTGCTCTATAATTCACACAGGGGTGCACACAGTTCAGACGCTCCTCCTCTGGTGTTCCCCTTGTTCTTTCCCCTGAATGATGTGACTTAGATTTGGCATCAGCACCTCTTTAGAAACAATACTTGAGGAGTTCCAGCCCTCTGACAGGGAGATCATAGTAATCAGCAAATTACTATGACGACGAACTCTGTGGCTAAAGCAAGAGCTGCTGGCCGTAACACTGCACCGGGAGCGGCGTAGGTCGATAGTATAAAATATGTTTAAGTTGTGATTTATATGCCTGGCTAATAGCCCACAGAATCAGTTTAGGCCGGTGTCCCTCAGGGCGGATGTTAAAACATACTGCCAGCCAGCGTCTGAGCTCACTTTTTGGCTGTTTTTTCTCACATATTCACACAGGTTACACAGCCCAGCCACTCCTCTGCAGTTTCCTTTCTCTTTGATTTTTCTCTTTGGCGCCCTTTGGAATCGTTTACATCTGTCATTTTTTTCCAATCGCTTTACATTTTTTGTTGGTGTATATCACACTACATATGTTTTTTTTTTTTTTTTTATTGAACAAGTGATTCAACAGTCTATTGTTGTTCAACTAAAACTGCCCTGATCACAAGCCATGCCCCGAGGATGCTTATACCCCCATATACAGAGTAGCTTTGAACTGTGAGGCTGTTCTTTATTTGGTAGACCCCGACTCTGTCTCCTTGTGTTTGCTTTGGCTCATTCCTCCTCGAAAGTAATCACTGGGCCTGTTGTTCACTTAAAGAAAAAAGAAAAAAAAGAAAAGAATGATGGAGTGATGAGTGCGGGACTTAAGAAAAAGAGAGGACCGAGGAGGGAAAGATAACATCTGGATCCACTTTGGGACAATTTCATCCCTCCTGCCCTCCCAACCCCAGACCCCCAATTTCCACGGTGCCTCCTTTTGAGGTGCCATTCCATCAACAAAGGGAGAAATATTTGCCTATGAGCGACTGTCAATGTTGGGTTTCAGGAAGTGCCCTCATCTCTTGGTCTAGACATTCCCTCACGTCAAAGCTTTTAGAAATGGGATTCCTTTAATTGTGAGGTTTTATACGTATGTTTTAATCAAATTTGGAAAGACTTCCTAACATTAGGCTGAGTCACTCTTGGTGAAGCGGCATCACACATAATGCCTGGCCCACACTTAAAGAGTTTAACAGATGTTGAAAATGTGGGAGACCCCACATGACTACAGATATTGGTAGGTTGAATAGTTTTGTTTGGATAGTGTGTGGACAGCTACGATAAGTCCAAAACTACACACTAACAGGTTCCTTTCATGAACAACCAGAGTCCTGACTCGTAAAACTAGAAATCACCCGGTCAAACACAACTCTAGAAATAACAGTGGACATGTTACAGCTGATATGGAGGTGAATAAAAATGTTATTTGGTCCGTTGTTTTGGAACTTTGTTTTCCAATTGGCTATAATTTAATTCCTGTGAACAACGTCAAAATAGACGTAATTTGAACTGAACAGAGCGGAGTTTCGATGTTGGCATGCTCCAGAGATGCACCACAGTGCACGATGTGGAAACAGGCGCATTGACTAGAGTGGCAGCGAATGGCGCCATAGTTTGCGTCACTTGTGGACTGCGGCGAGCAAGCTTTGGCATGTCAAAGCCTTTTAAAAAACATGCTAACATGTTAACCAAGATGTGAGGACAATAGGGCGCCGGTAGCTTAGTGGTTAGTGCGCTTGCCGCATGTAGGGAGGCTGTAGTCCTCCAGGTGGGTGGCCAGGGTTCGGGTCTGACCTGCATTTCGTTCCCCACTCTCTCTCTCCCTGAATCCGACTCTATCCCATGTCCTATAAATATAAAGGCACATAATGCCCCCACATAAATCTGATTAAAAAAAAGAAAACACCTTTCAGCTTTGGGCAATACGAAATCTGAAGGAGGCAAAACACAGTTTTAACACAAGTTTGTTGTCCACAATTTATTTTTCTGTATACGGGAAGGATGAAGTGTTGTCATGGGACGCATGAACAGTGGGTTTACAGCGTCTTTTTTTAATGCGTATGAGATGCAGGATGCTTACCTTACAATTTCTCAGCAGATCGTAAGTATCGAACGTTTAATATTTACGTCTTGAAATTGATGCAGCCATGATGTTCTTCCAAGAAGATTTGACAAATTAAAATCCCTGTGGTTATACCTCCTGCCACATAAATATATCTGCCAAGATAATCTTCAGAACCATCCAAAAATCAAGACTTTAGTCCGAATGGGGGAAATCGCGCCAAAATGTGTCCTGGTTATCTTATAGTGTGTAGCCCGCTTTAGTTGTCAGGGGATTTTTTTTAATATGTGAAGAATGAGACAAATATTACTTAAAGTTTTGGTGATGCCAGTTCTCCAGGAATGTTGAAGGGGTCTAAATCCTGACTTCCTGTTTTAAAACATGGACTTGTAGAACACAGTTCAGCATTTCGCTGCATATGTCTGACGTTCCAGACAGAATAGGAGAGGCAGAGTCTAGACAAGATACACAATCAGGGGTGAAATAAAGTGTAATTAGTACATTGTTTAAGGTATGCAGTTAGTTCTTTGTCTCGTGTCTCTCTTCTCTTTCTCCTTCATAATCTTTTCCTGACATGTTGTCCACAGGAGTGCGTTCAGGTCGGGGAATGATGAACGGCTTTCTTTGATTTGTGCAGATGTGTCTTTGGCAAAGGCAGAGCCTGTAATGTGTATAATCAAAGCCAGGAGCCACTAGTTGTGATTCTTCTGTCTGTCTCCCTGTCTGCCCCTCTCTGCTGCGTACATGAACTGTTCTGTGTCACATCATCGATGCTCCGCTCGGCTGTTATTTTGTCCACATTGCCCGTGCAGACACCACCTTCCCACGAGGCATAAATTCATGATGGCCTCGTCAATGTGTTTTCCAAAGTCATTATTCCAGCGTAATTAAATCTGATTGCATCCAAATCAAATTTGGGCCCTTAGATAGTGAATCTGATGCATGCAAAATCGAATCTCGAGGGGGCCTGTTTCTTCACTTACACGTCCGCTGGATTTATACATTTCCATCTCACAGAGCAATTAGAAAGTGAAACAGGCCTCTGGGAGTCTTCGCGTTGCTTCCTGTGCAACGAGGTAATGATTATTGAATCAGTTTATTGACAGATGCAACCGGAGAGGAGCCGCTCACTGACATCTGCTGGTGAGACGATCATGAAAAGGACATTATTCATGAGCCCAGGTATAGTTTCTGTAGAGACAAAGGAAGAGTTTTAGTACACAGAGGAAACAGGAGGGTCGTAAAATCAAAAGATCACATCATGCCAGATACTGTGGGAGGATGGCTGCTGCCTGCAGATGTTATTATGTGATATGAAAAGAAAGGAAAAAAAAACAGAACAATTAATGACCTGAATCCAAAGACCAACTCAAATTCAGAAAGAAAAAGTCATATTTCCAAGAGAGACCAGATGTCCCTTACGGGCCCCTGTAGGTTTTCAGCAAAACACCATCAAACAGGCGGCCACATGTTAAGCGTCACAAACACACGATGATCGGACACGTTGCTGCACAGTTATGACTTTGTGGAGGAAGCATCACACGCTCTATTAGCGTAACTCACTATCTGAGATTTCCTGCTGTCTTCTTCTTTTTATCCAACTTTCAGCTTTGTATTTATCAAACTAACTCCTGTTCACGTTACCCTCCTTCATGTCATAAGGGCCATGATCGCGTGGAGACCTGGAGTAGACATGGAAACACATTTCCATATATATATATTTGTTTTTAAACTTCCTTAATTGGCATCAGGGATTCTAAAAGGACGATATATTACCGTATTTATATTTTCTCCCACACCTCTTGAAAAGATTTGATCTTTCATAAGACATTTGTTAAGCTCGGAGGCATTCAAACACTCTCCCTCATGTGCTCCCAGCATCTTGGGGTTCAACAAACAGGTGTGTGTGTGTGTGTGTGTGTGTGTGTGTGTGTGTGTGTGTGTGTGTGTGTGTGTGTACCCACAAACTGGCACCACATGCTTACCAGTTTTATATACAACATGATATGCCAGGAGCTATGTTTTTACAAGTCGAAACCCTCGAACCATGTCCACTCGGCTTCCTGTTGGAAGAAAAAAAAAAAGTTACCTATGACTACTCTGCGGTTCTGCATGCCTGCAATGAATTATGTTTTTATATAGTTGATACATTTCTACTCTGAGAACAGATGGAACAAGACATGGCAGAAAGCGACGGCTGCAGTTCCTCAAATGACCACACGAAGCTGGATCCAAAAGCGAGTCGATTCGTATAGAAAAAAATAAAAACAGAATACCATGTTTAGAGCCTGGTTTTTTAAGAGCCATGTTTTTAAAAAAAAATATTTGATTTAATTTCACTTAAATCAATTCAAAGTTTGTGTTCATGCAGAAAAAAAAGTTCATTATTTTCTTAACACAATCTATAGCGCAGATAAAAGTCTCCAGTGCAGGCCTATCACAAATCAATAGGTGACTCTGTCATCATTTGAACACCAGATCTTGGTAAACACTTCTTCTACAGAGGTGCCAGTGTTGTGTTTTATTGTGTGCATTTCAGTTCCAGTTGGAGAAGAAGACAGTCGACTCCTCAGGGCTAATAGATCGTACAAGGTTTCTGTTTTTGGCAACCATCATGAATCAGTGCGTAGCTGCCAGCTAGCTTAGTTATATCAGCAGCAGACAGAGGAGCAGACGGTGATCAGGAGGTCGACAGACATCAGCAGGTTAGTTTGATAATTCCTTGTGGGGGATTCTGTGAGTCTAGATATTTAAAGATTTCCATTAGGCCAAATCGAAAAAAAAAAAAGGATTTGTCAGAAACACTGTAAAACATACCGCGGTATCTTTTTGAAAGCTTACACCTCGACAAGGGCAAATAGTTCTGTGTTTGTCCTCTAAACCTTGTTCCTATAAAGCTCTCGTGTTCCGACATGAGCGGCTGCAGCAGCGGGCTCTCTGAGCGGGGGATTAATAGTAATGATAGCAGTGCGATGTGATTTCTGCTGCGTGTGTGTGCCAGTTCTCCTCTGAGGCATCTGTTGCAGGTTTCAGGCACATGTTGTGGGATTAAGGAATTAGCCATAACAAATAACTTCATGCACACACACTCACACACACACACACACATAGTTCACCACATAACATGCCGCAATTACAACGCCAGGCCGCCGTACACACATCCACCAATCATCTCTCTCCGTTTCAATCCCGACTTCTTCTCTTTCTTCCTCTCAGCTCTGTTCACCTCCGCTCTCCTCCATTGAAAACCTAGTGACAGTTGTGTTAAAGAAAGGGCATGTTCGCAACAAAGAAAGTGTCCTTAATGTCAGGTGCTGCATGAGGAGACGATAAGGTAATAGGACGGGGGGGAACTCCGAGTTGTCAGCGACTCCCTTTCTCTCTGCAGGAAACACAATAAGGAACACTGAGCTCTCCACCGTCGCCACTGGGTTCAGGTTCTAGCTAATCAACGGTGCACACAGCCGTGACTGTTCTGTTCCAGGGGACTGGAGATGGAGGGAGGGAGGGAGGGGGTCTGTGGGTGGACAGGATGAGGGCCCTGCCTAAAAATTTGGGGTGGAAAGAGGAAGAGAGTGCACATGGTTGCATGATTGAGGTGTGTGTGTGTGTACGACTGTCAATTAGCCTGTTGAAATCTCAAGGGGCCCGTGTGTGTGTGTGTGTGTGTGTGTGTGTGTGTGTGTGTGTGTGTGTGTGTGTGTGTGTGTGTGTGTGTGTGTGTGTGTGTGTGTGTGTGTGTGTGTGTGTGTGTCAGTTAATTCTACGTGCAGATGAACAAATTATGTCAGTGGGTACCGAGTCACTTAATAGTGGAGAGTTAAGTGAGCTGTTTCTGAGGCTGTGCCATAATCACTATCAGATGTCCGGGTGGGGGGTGGGGGGGGGGGGGGGGGGGGGGGAAGAGAAATAGACCCCGGTGTACGAGTGTGTCAGGGAGAAAAAAAGAAAGAAAAGCAAAGCTTGGAAGGAAGTGAGGTCGTCAACAATGGCCATACTTTCCCTTTTTTTTTCCTTATGTGTGTTTTAAGACAATACAAGCTCTGTTATTTTGATGATCAATAGTATCGAAAAAGTGCCGCAGCTTTAATGAAATACTTCAGTTATATTTTTAAATCCAAAGAGAAAACAGCAGTAGTCCATTCAAATTCCAAGGTCGAGTAATAGTGACATTTCTCAAAACCTTAAGGTCCCTCATGAAGGTGCAAAGGTTACATTTATGTGTTGTACAGGTTGCTTATCAATCAATCAATCATTATTTGGATAGCGCCAATTCATAACAAATGTTATCTCGAGATACTTAAAGGGATACTTCACCCATTTGCATTAATCTTTGTATCATTAGAAACCTGGTAGTATTTTTGAGTGGTCGTGCATCCCGCCCTCATTTTCACCTGAGATGGGAAATCTTTGTATTTCTGAAAAGGAGCTCTTCCAGTGACGCAAAAAAAACGTCATTTTGCGTCATCGGAAGCTGTTGCGGTTAGCGGGGTGAAACTACAACGCTAGTTCCTCATATTTTCGACCACCGAAGCTACAGACCAATCACAGATCAGTGATCATTTCTCCTTTGTGTTCCTCGTGTTCCTGTCGTCCACACTTCCTTGCCGCTGAGGTGGAGGTCGGAGCAGCCCGTGCATGAAGGAGGACGGTGGTGGTGGGTCATTAAAATCAAAGAATACAAAAAAAAAAATACAAATACTGCAGTAGGCAAACTCCAGCACTGTGTCTTAAACATTAAAGTGTTGCTAATGTATTTGTGCAATTTAGACAGTATGCAGGTGTTATGCTAGGAAATGTACTTTTGTTGCCATGGTAAAAACAGCAGATTTTTACCAGGTAATTCTATACCGGGAAAACTGATAGGATACTGGGAAGAAAAAAAAAATATGCATTGCATTGCATTTACAACGTGAGAGATACAGTTTGAACTTGTGCATTTTTTCTTTGTCGTTTTGTGGCATCCTTTTTTAAACATTCATGTCAAATTGATGAATCAAAATGTGCTATTCGAGCCCAGTTTGATCATCCCTCTATATGCAGTTTGACACCAGTGTCTGCTTTGTTTCCCAACACTGAAATAAACGATGTCTGACACGGTTCGTCGCTCCACTGCTCGCTGTGTGGATCTCCAAACTTGTGGGTGGCATGTTTAGTTTATATATAAAGGTGTGTTGCAGCAATTGAGTGTGCAGGCTTTACTTGTGTTCAGCGAGGCCATGTCCTAATCATTGTCAGATGGCGGGCAGAGTCCTCACGTCTGGAGTCATTTACGAGGCCTGAGGCGGCCTGGAGGGGAAAAAGAAGGAGAGGAGGCGGGGTGGGGGGAATCCACCCAACCAACGAGGGCTACCCTTTGTTGTCTGAGATCGTGTGAGATGGAAACTAGGAAGCAAATGATGGAAAAATAGTGGTCAACCAATAGACTTTATGTGACAAGCTAATGTTGTGTTGAGGCTCGAGAAATGTTAATTCTTTTTCTGGAATTTGCTGAATTTTTCACAATATGGGAAAAAAAAACAGTTCATCACATTTTTGCAAAGACAAAGTTTTTCTCTGTTGTCACCCCTTTGTTTGCCAGATATGAGAGCAGTTATCAGGTCAACAGGTGTTGCAGCGATGGAAGCGGGCAAGAGAAGTGGTTCAGATAGAAGTGATTGTACCCGACCTAAAAAGCCTCTGCATGTTTCTAATAAGCTCCACGAGCAGAAAAGTGCTCAAACTAGGATCAATATTGGAGATGCTTTTGAAAAATGGAGAGAGGTTAGAACACAGAAAGGTTTACAGACCCATGCAGAGCTGGATAAACACTGAAGCTTCATGTCTGCAACATGGTGACCGTTGTGCGCCTTGACTCTAGGGAGGAGGGGGCGGGGTGAGACAGCTCTCTACAATGTTCTGAATTTGGTCTGCAGTATGAATTTCAAACTCTACGTTTCAGAGTGACTTATTGCTCCTTTATTGTGTGTTTTGATTTTAAAGTTTGCCCCATGACCCATCTGTTAACATGGAGGAGGCGGGGTTTATGACCAATACTGCAGCCAGTCAGCCGGGGGGGCTGTCAGTCTTGAGAGGTGTTGCACTGTCCACTCTTCAAACTGAGTGTGTTTTACACCTGCCCTGCATCTGATGTGAGTTGTATGGTTTGCCCTGCATCAACCAAAGCATCTCACCATTCGACTAATACAAAGTCCTTTGAAATTCAAAGTAAATCAAAGTCTCATTGGTCCTCAAAGGAATAGATAAAAACACCCATGTAAGCCACTGGTGTACCTGTATTAAAACAGTGTGACTCATGTTGAACTTCGGCCTTTGGTAAGAAAGAAGAACTCAACTTTCAGTTTGGTAGATCGCTCACTTCTTCTCATACTTGGCTACCATAGTGGGAATAATTTCCCTCTGCCAGAGATGTTATATTGCTCTAAAACTGTAAAAAAAAAAAAAACTTCTGGTGCCAGGAATTTGACTCGGCCTACACATGTTGTTTGACATCTTGTCATTTCCCAAAGCTGCAAGAAAATGGCGTAGAAATTAGGGCACACACTCAAAAAAGAAAAAAAAGGTCAAAACAATCCATTCGGCCAAAGTTTATATTCAGTTTTAGGGTTTAATACGCTCAGACTGGCACACACACGAACGTGAGAGGCTCTGCTGGGTGAACGTAAACTCAAACAGAGGTGGGTGAAGAATGTCAAATAAAATCTCGATGGAATATTCAACATGCAGCTGGTAAAACAATGAACGCTTCAACAGATTGACTGAAATAGCCCGTGTTAAAACGTTCACTCTGTGGAGGCTTTTTAAGACACTTCCATACCCTTTAGTGTTCTTCCAAAATGTATATTAAAGTTTCTGTTTCTTACTCTTATATGTGCTACACTCTCCCATTGCTTGAACATCTCAACATACTCAAGAAACGGGGGGCTCTGTCTTCGTCTCATCTACGTCGGCAAAGAAGCGACTGTGATCCCAGATTCCAAACCTCGTCCTGACCCTTCCTTCAAATATATGTAATTAAGCAATGAAAACTAGTTTTGAGCCGTGCCATGGCCGAGCCTTCAGCTGCAGGAAATTAAGGATAATCTGGAGGCTGAGGACGGTTGTTGTTGCCACAAGGCGTTCTCAAGGTGTAGTGGCTCTCCGTCCAGATTGGTTCTCATCCTGAATGAATTAGTTTTGCGTGTTTCTGTCCTCACTGTTGCCCTTCTTCTGTGTTGTTTCCAGGCTTATGTGTCTGCCGTCTGCTTTTTTTAAACATTGATCCAAGCGTAACTGTGACATACCTTCCATCTAAAAACAAGCTTTCTCCGTCCCAGAGATGTTCCTTTCCATTTTTTTCCCCTTCCCCACACCAATTCTGATACCTAGATTGGTCACAGGCCAACACCAAGTACTCCTCCAAAACTCGTTTAACTGTATACAAGTTATTAACATAATGATGGTGGGAAAACACAGACTGAAACCATTTGGCTGCCTTTGCCTCTTGGGGTGGAAATCACAGGGCAGCTCACAATCCATATGTTACATTACGCAATAAGTGGCACGGTTAAAATGGAGATTTCAAAAATAAATAATTCAATACTATGAGTGACATGTGGGCACAGGTCTGATGAATAAAAGCATATTCCTAAACTAAAATGCAGACTTTTAAAACGAAAATAAAAAAGGCTTAGCAAACATGTTCATGTGAAATTACAAATCAGTTTTGCATGTTTTTCTTTGACATTCAACCCGGTAATCGCGATGAAATTAACGCATTTTCTTATTGCATTAATCAAATGCTATTTTGTCACTTTAGGCACACCGTAGATAAGCCTCTGTAGTGTCTCCCTGTAGTCACAGTGGTGGAAAAGAATGACACCGCTGCACCTTTGAATTTCTCTTTTCACTTCAAAAATATTCTCAGACGACTCAGACGAAGAATCAAAAGTAATATTCACCTCGCGATATCAAACATCTCACTGTTCCTTTGAGCTGTTTTCATTTACTTCTTCGATCCATAACAAAGTTCTTTTTTTTTTCGTGGTTAAGTTAATGATAAAATCTTTGGTCTACCAGAAGTTCTTTGCTCTATTTCAAAATAAAAGCGGGTTTGAATACAAACAGGAAGTAAAGTAACCTCAGCTCAGGCAGTAGAAAAATTCAAAATAAAAGCATAAGTGTTTTTCAAAATTGTGCAATGATCGAATTTAAAAAAAAAATGCAATTCAAATGTGATTCATTGCGATTATCTGTTGGAATTCAGCAATCAATAACAATTTTAAAAATGGCCTGACATCCCCACTTTCAAAGTATCTCATCATACAGAGAAATTCCACTTTTTAAAGACCAACACATGCAACATGCAGGCTGCTGAGCCCTGGAACATTTTGAATTCTAATCAAAGCACAGAAAGGAACAGTGTTATACCTTCACTGCACCATGTAAATTCATTTATTGCAGTTAGGCCTTATTTAGTTATTGGCCTTAATGAAGTTATAAGTGACGTCTAAACATAGCTGCCGTTCAGCTGCTCAGTGCAGGAGCAGCAAAAAACATAACAGCAGTGGTCAACAATTTTTTCCCCTCAGTTTGGTTGTTGTGATTTCTTGTAATTCCGATTTCAGAGTATCAGATAACTTGATTTTCCTTGTCCCTTTCTCCACTCCTCTGGCACATTCTTTGGGATTTAGTCAGACTGAGGGGCAGGTAGGGAGGACCTGGCATATTGAATGTTCTGAGAGAGCAGTGAGTGGGTCGGTATGAAAAAAGAGCTGTGTTAGTTTAAAAACCGAAGAAGCATGTTAACATGTTTTAATTGTAAAGCTCAGGGTCAAATGTAATGATCGACTTTTTCACCTAATAGGTCAGATTCATTTAAGTTCTGACAACATGTTGGTTGTTAAAATGTAAAACTTTTCAGCGATCTTGAACTTAATGAACCTCAGTTGAATTTCCAGCTGAAAAACATTTCACTTCTTCACTGATTTAAGACACGAGAGCCTAATTCCCCCGCTCACTCAGGAGGAGCATGTGATTTCACTGAGGGTCCACACCGCCGTGGTGTTGGGTGTTTCTGTTTGTTGTTTTTTGTGTGTAATAAAAGACGAAAAGAAACGCCAAAAAGGAGGGAGGATATCAGATTTACTGACTCCTCTGATAATTGGCGATGTGCTTCGGATTTCGGCCAATCTTTGATCTTCCAAACATGCGAGTCCATCCATCAACCTTCTCGAGGTGCTACGTCACAGCTCATTTAACGCAACAGGACACCTTTTAATCCACAGAGCATGTTTTTACCAAGCGGCAACCTCCGGTCTTGAAAAATAAAGACAATACGCAGGTGTAGTTCATCGAGTGTCCACTTGAGGCTGGCGTCAGGAGAACCTGGAAGTCCCATACACACAACAGGCAAAAAAAACAGTTTTTACAGCATAAATTAACATGTTTACAGCCTGGTATAAAAAACAAAGTGGGAGCGATGTAACGGTTCAATAAGAGGCTTAAAACAGCTCCAGCTCTTAGCCTGTCGTTAGGTCGACTGAAAGTTAGACTGAGACAGGATTTCCAACATGGTGGCTGCTGCTGATGAGCCTCCGGAGCCTCCTGCAAGTATAGTTTACATGACGTTATTTATCACAGCAGGACATACAGCAACAGTACGGTAACATCCGGTGTTTCCACGGCAACTATAAACATGTCGTGGCTGACAGCGACGAAAGACGTGGCGTTACAACTATAAAATCACGTATTTCTCTGGCTTTGATAACTGTTGGAAATATTTGAGGTAATGGAAGTACTCAACAAAAAAATACATGACATAGGTTTAGTCAATTTTTCATTAATTTATAAATTTTAGTGTAAAAATTCTACATATTATATATATATTATATATATATATTATACTAAGTATTACTGATATTTCTTTTTTTTTTAAATGAAAATAGATATTTTGAATTTTTATGGTCAGAGTTGAAATAATAGATTCATATTCATTCATAAATTGGTTGTAAATTTCATTCCTTGATAAAAATGAGAACAGTTATAAAAGATCTAATCTGATGTGATATAGTTTGTAATGCCGAGTGTGTCCTTGCATTCCTAAATAGAGAAGACATGCATTTAATCCTAAAAAAGACTGGTCATAAAGTGTTGTCTTTGACGTGCTTTACGTCACATTTAACCTGTTAAACTTCTCAAGTCCATTTGAAACACAACACATTTCAGCCCGGCCGTGTTGAGGTGAAGAAAAGGCTCCAGAGCGAACCGTCGGAAAAGATTGGGTCACCTGACTGCTAAATAGATGTGTTCCTTGTTTTTGGTCTCCAGGTAGAGAAGCTGCACACAGAGGGGGTCTGTAGGGCCAGTAATGAGTCATATCCTACAGAATGCTGCTCTGTATCTCAGACACCTCCTAAAGTTCACACCGCAGTGACCATCATACACACACACACACAGCTCTAACCTGTTCATGACTCCGTACTGTACTTCACACCTCTGAGGCGGGGTTTTTCAGGGGAAACACATCACACCAAGGCCCTCGACGTCAGAGCGTCAGTCAAACCTCTGCAAACACAGTATGCGAGCTCTGGCAGGTGTCGCCTGCAGGGGTGGTCTGCACACGCTCTGATTGACAGGATGCACTTTCGCCGAGTCCGTCTGCGGACTGTCACCAGGTAGCTGAATAAACACGACATATTTTCAGTGACAACATCTCATAGAGGAGTAAAAGCTACAAACAGACACCGTATCCAAAACGACTGCTGAGCTCGGGGTTTGGACATGGAACGGGGGAAACAGGAGTCAAATGTTAAAAAGTTTTCTTCTGAGAGATAACATCAACCATCTGTGCTGGAAACTCGGTATCTTATGTTCAATCAAAACAAAATCTTTGAGCAAAAGGAAAAAGTTCAGCTGAGGTCAGGCTTAATGCAAAGTACGGTTGCCTGGATTTTATTGGAGTTGGCAAGCGTCTGTCTCAGAGAATGAAAGCTCCGCGTTTAGTGCTGCCATTGTCTCATAAAATACACCCCGTGTGTGTTTTTCATTAGGGAACACAGTAAAGAACATCCTCAGGTTCCACTTTGCATGACTCTTTGAATTTTGAACCAAACTGAAGTGTGCGCATGTCTGCACAACAACAGAATCTTAATGTGACACGTAAGTCTGAGTGTGAGCTGGATATTACAAACTGCTTCCTAAAGTATCAGTTCAGTCCTCTGCCTCGGCCTTCCTCTCTCCTCTCTGTAATTGTATTTCTGACGTCTTTTCTTCAGCACCTCGTACCGTCAGAGAGAATAAACCTTTTGTTACTGTTGTTATTGAATCTGTGCAGGAAGAACACATCTTATAGCGGTCGATGGAATAGATTTTCTTGAATCTTTTAGCTGTATCACATTATATTAAAAGGGAATCTGATGAGTTTCTGATGAGTTTATCAACAATAATTATGGTCCACTAGGTGGCAGCCCAGGCGAGTAGTAAACACAACATAGACATTTGATGACCATGAAATCTGGTGGACATTTGAAGTCTATTCATGAACTAAGTATTGTTCAGTAAACGTGTTTCTGGCATCCCAATGAATGAAAGTCTTTAACTGACTTGTAATAATTATTAATAAATAATTTTATAATAATTAATAATAAAACGCAGAAGTGCTAAAAGCTGCAGTTCCTCAAACGTCCACTTGAGGCTGGCTCCAAAAACAGAGGAATCTCCATTTGAGCCCAAATGAAAATGTCAACTTTTACATAGGAAATCAAAATATTTACAGCCTGGTACTAAAAACTGTTTTGATTTCTTTATTGTTTAAAACTTTAGGGGAGCTACATTTTTTTTTTTTTTTTTACAACTCATCCATTTGATTATAATAAGTTTTAGAGTTTTGCATACTTAGTGTGAGTGGTTTGATTGACAGGTGGGAGCGTTGTAGCTGTTTGCGAGGAGGCTTAAGGTTCGCTTCAACGCCACATCTTATCTGTTTCTAGATCTAAAGTAAGGTAGAGACAGCATTTCCAATAAGCTGACAGCCATCATTGAGCTTCATGCTACATATTAAAGGCTTTATATTTTTTTTGATCCAGCAGGTGTCGCCCTTGAGCACCAGCATGAAACCAAAACAACTCGCGCTGCATTGTTGTGTTAGCATGCTAATGCTAGCGATCTTTATGATGCTCGTATCTTCACACTGCATGTAAATTTACCTGAAATGAGCGTGATCTAGAAACACAGTTAAGCAGTGAGTACAGTATGTTATTCTTCTTTTCTCTAGTCCCTCAATTAAACAACTTTTATACTCGAGGGGAGGAGTCAGCCGGCCGTCCCGGCGATGTAAACAAAGTGAAGATAGGACTCTGAAAACATCACAGACAGTGGGACTCGGGTGTTACACCCATTGTAGACAGTCATGACTCACAGAGTTATTTTCAGAGGATATACTTGATTTATATTATATTTAAGTGTAATAGAAAGCCTTTAACACACACTTGCAAAAAACATCATGTTACCTTTGCCAGTCTAAGTCAGTACACATGTAACGGCTCTATTCTGATCACGGACCGTCCCATGAGCCAACATACCTCCCACCCTTCACCATCTGCACACCGCTGTCCACTACAACAGTGCTGCCATAGAGGTTCGACTTAATCCTAGAAAACCATTAAAAGAAAACACATGATCAAATTCATGTGAGTCCGTAAATAGCCAAATGTCCGAACAGAAGATTGATTCATGCTAACAGGTAATGTGGCAATCACTCAGCGAGTCTAGGACTCTGAAAACTCTGAAAGCATCACAGACAGTGGGACTCAGGTGTTACACCCATTGTAGACAGTCATGACTCAGAGTTATTTTCAGAGGATATACTTGATTTCTATTATATTTAAGTGTGAAAAATCGCATATAAAGACTTTAAATTCACTGTCCTATATGATTGATGATTCTCTCTCTCTGTACCATGATAATGTCCATCCCTATAAAGCATTTGAACAAAGCAGCCTAACAGCAGCTTGTGATGGGAGAGCCTATGGCCTGTAAATGAGTAGGATGGCTTTCATTGTAATTTAATCCAGCCAGGTCGATGTAAATATAATCAGAGCTGCTGCTGGCTGTGAAATATAGGCTGCATGTATTGTGTATGCAACCGAGGCAAAGAAAGGAGTTTAAAACACAGAATGAAAGGAGGAAATAGACAAAAACAAGCTGGCAGCACATCACCGATTAAAAAGTAACCTGTCTCACATGGTGTGTTACACTCAGTCTGTGTTTTAGTTTTTGAGTTTCTCGTCTTAATCAGTGTGTGTGTGTGTTTCTCATTGGAGGGTCTGAGCACTGGGCATCAGGCACTCTGCCAGGTAAACGTACATGTTTTAAAAAATGATCGCGGCTGAGCACTTTTGACCATGTGGGTGGGGTGCATGTGTGTGTCCCTGTGCATGTGTTGTTAGTGTGTGTGTGAACAGAAGTGCCTCAGAGCTGTATACTGAGTGAGTGTGTCGGCTAAAAGGCAAGACTCGCTGAGTGATTGCCACATTACCCGTTAGCATGAATCAATCTTCTGTTCGGACATTTGGCTATTTACGGACTCACATGAATTTGATCATGTGTTTTCTTTTAATGGTTTTCTAGGATTAAGTCGAACCTCTATGGCAGCACTGTTGTAGTGGACAGCGGTGTGCAGATGGTGAAGGGTGGGAGGTATGTCGGCTTATGGGACGGTCCGTGATCAGAATAGAGCCGTTACATGTGTACTGACTTAGACTGGCAAAGGTAACATGATGTTTTTTGCAAGCGTGTTAAAGGCTTTATATTACACTTAAATGTAATATAAATCAAGTATCTCCTCTGAAAATAACTCTGTGAGTCATGACTGTCTACAATGGGTGTAACACCCGAGTCCCACTGTCTGTGATGTTTTCAGAGTTTTCAGAGTCCTATCTTCAGTTTGTTTACATCGTCGGGACGGCCGGCTGACTCCTCCCCTCGTGTATAAAAGTTGTTTAATTGAGGGACTAGAGAAAAGAAGAATAACATACTGTACTCACTGCTTAACTGTGTTTCTAGATCACGCTCATTTCAGGTAAATGTACATGCAGTGTGAAGATACGAGTATAATAAAGATCACTAGCATTAGCATGCTAACACAACAATGCAGCGCGAGTTGTTTTGGTTTCATGCTGGTGCTCAAGGGCGACACCTGCTGGATCAAAAAATTGCATATAAAGCATTTAAGTCTATCAAGCTGGGGCGCCCCGCAGGCTGCCCCGACTTATGCAGGGTCGGCATGGTGCTAAATGGCGGGGACTGTGATTTTAAGATTTCAATGTGCAACATCAAAATTTTAATTGTGCAACAAAACAAAATAAAATGTTATTCTTGCAATCATGCAAAAAAAAAAAAAAAAAAAACATTTTCTCATCTATAAACAAAAAAATCTCAAATGAATCTAAAGTTTCACTCAGGAACATCAGAACAAAACACCTGCAAAGCTTGAAGTGAAAATCAATTTGACAGATTCCTACCGGGGGAAAAGGTTTTCTCTACGTCTACGTGTGTTTCCACTGCAGGCTATACTTCACTCAAATCACCCTACCTGTTATTGTTTTCATTGGCTTTTGTGAAGCGAAGAGAGAAATGACAGTTTGTAGGAACTCAGTGAAAAAAAGGGATTTAGGCGGTAATCCGCCTCACTGATCCTTTTTGAACACAACTGACTGTCTGGCACGCCGCCTGGCTCTCGCCACGACACGCCTGCTTTTGATACCTGAAGGCTGGGGGAGTAAACCGACACCTGCAGTGGCATTTTCAGCTTCCCGCATACCTCAGATCAGACATGAGGTGGACCGAGGTTGTTTAGCTCAGTTGGTGAAATAACTGGTTGTGAGCTCAGGTAGGTACCCCAGGGTTTGATGCACACATAGCCTCTGGGTTTTTTCATCTCCTCGAGCTTCTTTATGAAAGAGAACTCATACTTATCATTAAATGGGTTATTTTGTCCCTACAGCGTTCAGGTCAGGTCAAAGAGATGCTGATTATTTAGTTTGAGAACATTGAAGCATAAACAAAGATATAGATGATATGTGAACTTCTAAACTTGACTGACGTCTTGCTTGTGTCGTCTGTCGGGCTTTTCCTAATCTCTGTTCACAAAATTAAAAAAAACTTAGACTTTGTAGTCTAGTTCTGGATTCTCAGCATGGGAAGTGTTCTGTCTTCAGTTTGTAGTCCAAGCTGTATTGACCAATCACAGCTCAGCAGGCTTTGGTGTTTGCAGTGGATCAGTCTGTATGGAGAGCCAAAGCAAGCAGAACATAATCTGCGCTAATGACGTGCCATCATCGGTCGAAGACATTATGAAGATGGTTTATTTATCTATGCTAACAGATATCTGCAGAAAAGTTAAGCTAACAATCCATCATAGATAAAATATTCAACTAGAACCAAAAAAATGTGCTTTACGCTTTTTCGAGAAAGCCAATCAGCATTTAGATTACCTGGCTAACTTAAATACATGAGAATTTATGTATCGGATCTGTATTCCATGAACAAGCATTTTTTAAGTTTTGTTCTCCTGGGGTGTTAGCCTAGCGGTTAGCTCGTTCCCCTTCATGTACAGACAATGTTGCCCTAGAAGTGGGCGGCCCGGGTTCAAGTCCGACCTGTGACTACTTTCCCACATGTCATTCCCTACTCACTCTCTCCCCAGCTGTAATTCTTGTTTTTTATTCATAATCTTTCATCAGCTTTATGCAAACAAACTCTAGCGTGTTTGATTTTTCTGAATCTGCCTGACGTTTTAAAGACACACACATTTCATTTTTTTAAAGGCTGTGCTCTGTCACAGCTATTAAAGCATGGAGAGTTTAAGTTTCCTGGAGCGGTGTGGGCTAAAAGAAGTGTTATTCTGGAATTTTCTGACCCTCGGCTGTTACCAAAAGGCATGTCATTCTCTTTGTCAGCAACTGAATGGCACCTTTATTTAGAGTAAAAAGCGGTAATTTTAATTTATTTTTCCACTCGTTGTGGTTTGTGGGATGTATTAAAGTTTGTAGAGCTTTGATTTATGGACAATCTGGCCTTTTTAACACCTAATGTGAATCGACCCCTTTGTCCAACGCTGGTTTTCGGACTATGGGGGATAACACATGCAAAAAAAAAAAAGGGCCACAGACGGACACACCAAAACGCAGACACACACACATAACTGCACACAATCACACACGTACACACACGAGGCCGGAGTGTTTTATTGGGTGGCAATAAAAAGAAACGCCGTGTGAAATGAATCCAGTGTGAGTTACAGTGTTTTGGAGGCTGTGTTTTCTTAGAGATGAAGAAGTGGACCCGCCCAGAGCCCAGTCGTGTTTTTATAAAGAATTTTTTTATGTGACTTTAATTTTCCAGCTCTACAGGTGGGAATCTGAACAACCTGACCCTCCAATCACATCTTCTAGTAAAATGTCCCCGTTTTTTTCTGTAGGGCACAAAACACAATGATTTAGAGTCGATGTATATGCTTCTTGTTATGACTTTATTTATGCTTCACTCAACTCCATACATCAAATTAAATGAGAAAACAAACACACGAGGTCCCTGAAAGCCTCTCGGTGTACCGGCTGTGAGTTATACTATAGCTGTAGGATTTTATATGAATTTGTTTTAACACGTTCATTTGATGCTGTTTGATTCAAAGATAGCTGCCCTTGATGTAACTTTGAAACATCACAGGTGTTCACAGTAGGATACGACTGATATATTTTTGGGGCCGATACAGATATCGATGTTTGGGTGGAAAAAAATCAGATACCGATATATCGGCCGATATCTTTCTTAGATCTACGTTCAATCTGTGGAGATAGATATATATAAATAAACACATTAAATGCGTTGATCCCTCAAATCCGCAAATACGCAGTTATCAAACACTTATGCAAAACGATATATAATGAAGATGAGATGGTCACTCAACTGGAAAGTAACTGTGCATGTACATGCGTCACAGCTTGACACTGTAATACAGTGAAACTCTAATAAATGCTTTTAGACTGGTGAATACATTTAGAAATATCGGCGCATATCTGTGATAAAATAAGCCGATACCGATAGTCACTGGATATGCTAACATCGGCCGATATTATCGGCTGGTCGATTAATCGGTCGGGCTCTAGTTCACAGCCTGCACTCGGGGAGAATTGCTCTGTGTTTGTGTGAGTTAACAATCTCAAACTTTTTACATTAACTGTACTCCAGGGCCTTTTCAGAATCTCTTACTGTGTTTTCTTTATGTTTTATGTGTGTGTGTGTGTGTGTGTGTGTGTGTGTGTGTGTGTGTGTGTGTGTGTGTGTGTCTGTGTGTGTGTGTGTGTAGGGACTGCAGATCTGCGTTGTCAGCACCATCTGTGAGAGTGAAACTCTGCTGGCATCAATCCTGATTTACAGGTAAGAACAAAGACGGTCATTCAATCAAAACACTCCAGTCAGTTCAATCAATACTGATGGATGAAATAACAGATGTTTGGATCAGTAGTCCAACAAACTCAAGAGGTACCACCTTACTACGGAAGCCCTAAGCGGACATGCCTCCATATATTTTATTTACTACTTTTTTCCGTGATACCAAGTAAAGCCAATGTATATTTTTTGGATATCTCATTTTATTTATCAAATTTTCCCAAAATTGTAAAAAAGTACTAACATAGAAAGAGGCTTAATTAACCTCATTGGTGGGGATAGCAGCATGACATGTGGTGGTCTGGCTCATCGGCGCCACCAGCAGTAATTAAAACCCTGTGTGCAAATTGTTTTTATTTCTTCCCACTTTTCTGTTCTTGAGTTGCGGCCTATAGAAGTGTCCACGCACCAACACCATGATGCAGATACATTTGAAGGCATATGATTGGTGTTAAGTAACTAGCGATAAAAGGTTAAGTTGGTTTGGACTATGTTAAAACATTTGTGGCGCTTAACTGTGATGAAATGACGAGACAAAAAAGTTGAGATCTTGAGAAATCAACAGAAATCAACTCGTTATCAGAGTAAGACAAGTGTGATCACAGGAAGGAGTTCTTCTGGGAAAACGTAAATAAAAATGTTTCCACTCGTGTCAGCTTAGGGCTTCCATACCTTACTGACTCCTTTCTCTGCGAACACACCCCGTGACCAAGTCAACCAAATAGCTCGCAGATTGCTGTGAGAGTACATCACATGAAACAGGAGGACAGCAGCGAAGGGAGTCAGTCTCATGTTGCGAGTTTCTCTGAAATCCAAACTTTCCAGGAGCCACATAAACAGTGACACCGTATCCTCCATAAATCACTGTGTATTCCACTTGTCTACTTTATCCCTCAAACACATTGTCCATGACCAGAAACTGGTGTCTTGGATTGGCGTGTTTGCACAAATGTAAATGTACTTTTCACTTGTGTTCATCCTTTGAGAACAGAGAAAAATCACTGCTCGTTTGCAAAATATAAATGTTTCCTCCAGGACAGCATCCTGTGACCTCAGCCTGTGCTAACACAAGTGATTAAACCTCAGTCACCAAGAGGGAATCTGTAAGTATCTAGGTGTGTTTTATAGCCAGCTGCATGGACAAACAGCAACTAGGATGGTTTCTAAAGCGTAATTCCACTAGATGCATGTTCAGGGAGCTGATAGGTTTTTCACTTTATTCAATGTGTGTGCTTCCACCGGCTCCGCTGTGCTGCGTCTCTGCTCCGGCAGTCTGGAGCCCTCTGTAGCAGATACTTAATTTTTGCCCGATTCTGGACCACGGCCAGTAATTTACAACAGAAAAGATCGAGCGGGACAGGAAGTCAGACACCAAAACAACATTAAAACATCCGGTTATATTTTAAGAATAAAACACATTGTTTTACGGTTCAGAACAAAGACGGTATGTGTGTTTGTTGATGTGTTTAAAATGGTTTTATATGGTTTAGCCTGTTAGCCTGTTAGCCTGTGGGTCTTCATGGACGAGG
>NC_083616.1:29070365-29155365 GCF_963584025.1 Labrus mixtus
TATCCTGGTTTTAAAAACTTTCCAAGTCGACTAAATGCTCCAGTTTCAGGTGACTCTGAAGCTGTTTTCACACATGCACTCCTGAAAATCTCTAGATCATTACAGGAGGATTGTTCCGGAGATTCGAGGTGGTTGGCTCGAGGTGAATTCTCCGGAGAATATCCTGCGGCGTTCTCACATCAGCTCACTCGGACTTGCTGCGGAAAAAATACTAGAGGTCTGGTCAGGAGAAACTCCGGGTGAAGTACGAGTGAAAAATGTGGCTGTTTGCGTTCACACATTCAGCTCCTCCTTCAAATATCAGGAGTTTTTCAGGAGTTTTCTGCAAGTGTGAACGCACTATTAAAGAGCTCTCACCAAAGACAGAAGATAAAGTTAACCAAAGTGGTAAAGAAGAAGAAACACGTTAAAATATGCACACTTCCTGTCACCTATCACAAGCTTATTTTAAAATATCTAAAGTTGTTAAACTGTAAAAGAAGAGGCGGAAACGAGTGAACCGGGCTTAGCTGGTTTAACTTTCATGAACCTGGAGGATTAAGGTTTGAGAAACGACTGTAGTCCCCCTTTAAATCGCCCTGTAAATAAATGTATGTTGCAGTACAAACATTCCTGCAGCTCGGCCTGAAAGACTTCACCAGTACAGATGCTTCATTTGATCCCACAGTCCACACACATGCTCTGAACACACATCCTCATGTGAGTGGTCTTCTTGTGCTCTTCAGGGAGTAATCACTAGATTGAGTTACATTGAAAAGACTTGAGCTGTTGTTGATACTCTGAACAAATTTAACTGCATGTTCCCTTTCGTCTGTCCTTGACCTTGAATACCTCCCGTTACTTTTTTCCAGAGACTTAATAAAGGACAGAGGAGGATGAGCTTATACATACATGATGCTTTTATATGATGTGCTTACTATGACCTTTAAGGACAGATTAAAGGATAGCTCGTTTGGTCTGGTCTGAATCATGGACCAATATGTTTTATTGTTGCATAATTACCTCGTTGCATTATTTTTTTTTTTCTTGCTAACATTGGCTGTGTGTGTGTGTGTGTGTGTGTGTGTGTGTGTGTGTGTGTGTACGTTGCTCTACATACTGTACGTGCAAAATGCTTATTAAAGGCTTTATATGCAATTTTTTTATCCAGCAGATGTCGCCCTTGAGCACCAGCATGAAACCAAAACGACTCGCGGTGCATTGTTGTGTTAGCATGCTAATGCTAGTGATCTTTATTATGCTCGTATCTTCACACTGCATGTAAATTTACCTGAAATGAGCGTGATCTAGAAACACAGTTAAGCAGTGAGTACAGTATGTTATTCTTCTTTTCTCTAGTCCCTCAATTAAACAACTTTTATACACGAGGGGAGGAGTCAGCCGGCCGTCCGGGCGATGTAAACAAACTGAAGATAGGACTCTGAAAACTCTGAAAACATCACAGACAGTGGGACTCGGGTGTTACACCCATTGTAGACAGTCATGACTCACAGAGTTATTTTCAGAGGAGATACTTGATTTCTGCTACATTTAAGTGTGAAAAATCACATATTAAGCCTTTAACTGTTTTTCTTTGCAGTTTTAAATGAAAAGGAAGTTAGGCTGTAACTTTCTCATTTCGGCCTCTTTAAAGCGTGCTGTGCTAATTAAGTGCTGCAAAGCTCAGATGTATGTATTCATAAGCACGTGATGTAAAATCTGTCTCGTTTTAACCCTCCACAGTTTGCCTCGACAGGCTGTGGTGAAGATATACCTGCAGCCAAAAGCCATTCATGTCTTTGAGTTGGATTATTATGAATGAAAGGCAGCTTGTTATCGCAACATTTTGAGCAGGTCAAAGTTTTTTTAAAGGAGGTTGGTTTGCACGTTCAACTATCTCATGATGCAGGTACGTAGGAGGTATAACTGTAGCCTTGAGAAGAAATAAAAACATCCCTCACACTTCTTGACATGAACATTTTAACTCGCAAGCAACTGTGGCTATTGGTAAATATCAATTTACCACAATGTGCTAGAATGTGAAGACATGGAAAGACTTTGACATTTTTGGATAATCAGTCTCTTTCTTTGATGTTATTTCACTGTTGGTCCTATATTTACATTCCAATACGTCTTTGCACATTTCACATTTGTGCACATTTATCATTACGCACATACACGGTATAGAAATGAGAGAAAGTCACACACATTTTGAGATGCATTTAGATCGGTGCCTGCACGTCGTCTGCTCACGTCTCTGGTCGAAGAACAAACTGGGGACCAGAAAAGAGTGTGAAGCGGCCTCATAACATGCACCAAGTCTGCATACAGGTGACGAGTGTAACTGTATAAATGTTATCAACCTCTTCTGCTCTCTCACAGCAGATTTCCCTGAATACAAACTGCTGCAAGCTGAATTTTTGACTTTGGGGTGAAAGTGTGGCCGTTTGCGCTCTTGGAAATCTCAGGAGTTCTGTGTACGTGTGAAAACACCGTCTGTAGTTAGCACCAACATATCCATTAAAGAGGGAAAGATCCAAGTTTGCAGCTTCCATACACATCAACTGGGCACACACACGCACACACACACACTTGTATCGGCATGTTTGTACGTGTCAGAGCCGTTAGCTTGAAGTGCAGAGGTCATCCTGCAGGGTCAGAGTGTCAGAGTTAGGTTTCAGCTGTAGAAGAGGTCCTCTGTTACACACTGAATAGACACTGTGAATGGTGCGGTCACAGAGAGAGAGAGAGAGAGAGAGAGAGAGAGATGATGGGAGTCAGGGAAGAAGAGAAACAGAAGAAGAGAAACATAAAAAAAAGTTGGTGTGGGTGACGGGTTTGGGGGGGGGGGGGTTGAGAGGAAATGAGCATGTGTGTTTTCAGACAGCATGCTGATAGAGATCTTAATGACGTGCTCGGGTACCACAGTGTGTGTGACGCTGTGTTTGTGTGTGAGAGTCTGTGGACACACACATTCTTTGACATACATGTAAGTTCAGAGCACATACGTGTAAATAAATAGCTGCGCTCTTGTCTTGCATGTCGGTCCGTATGAGTGTGTGGTGTCCATGTTAGTGACTGAATGAATGCATGTTGTGTGTGTGTGTGTGTGTGTGTGTGTGTGTGTGTGTGTGTGTGTTTGGTATGTGTGTTTCTCTCCAAACATAAAGGGTGGTCATACGAGAACCTGCAGTGAACTTAAGGGTCCCTGAATAGTAGATGCTCTATATTTGGGAGCTGGACCGAGGCCACTGACCCTTACAGTGACCCCACACCTGCCCCACATGTGTGTGTGTGTATGTGTGTGTGTGTGTGTGTGTGTGTGTGTGGACATGATATTGTTGGATAAAGTAGGGACAAACTAGAGTGTGTGTGTGAGGGTGGGGCTGATCTTACCTTTCCTCCTTGTCTCATGATGTCTCATGTTTGGGATGTTTTTTTTTTTATTTACAGTTCATTTTATATTCTCTTGTTTTTCTTATTTAACACTTCGCTTCTCTTTCTGAAGTTTTTTTTCCCCCCTCTGGTTCCTTAACGGGAGCGTTGTATGTTTTCCTTCTTTGTGGCTTTTGGATGTTCGTGCGTCTAGCATGAGCGATCACTGTCAGCAAATGCGTGAGCAGTCTCTCAGTCCTTGTTCTGTATTTAGGTCTCAGGGTTCAGGGGGCACAGGGGTCGAGAGGCGGCATGAATGACTGCCTGTTATCAGGTGGCAAACAAAAGAATGTGTGTGTGTGTCTGTGTGAGGATGTATATAATGGAGAGAAACAGGAAGCAAAGATTGGCTGGATGACAGAAGGTAAGAGAGCATGTCAGAGATCATGATGGAGACAGAATCATACAGGCTAAACGCTTAACGCTTTAATTACATCAAATGCTGACCTTACATCCAAATGAACTTCTTTATTCATTTTTATCAGATTAAAAAACGTTTAAAAGCAGATTACAGTTATTCAAAGTTCGTTTTTTTTCTATAAATTTTTCTACCATGATCCTTTCTAACCCCGGCCATGTTTCATGTTTCTTCCACACTTTTCAACATCCTCACGTTGATGGGTTGAACAGAGGAGACTGGACGGTCATCAGTGTCTTTAAACACACTCATATAGACCTTCAAACATGCAAAAGAAGTCAAGTGTCCTCCACTGTTATGCAGGAAAATCAATAGCAAGGCAAAGGCAATTGAGTTGCAGGACTTTGCCATTTTTGTTATTCAAAAAAAATCAAAATTATTTGATATTAGGTGCCTAAATCTTGTATTTGTGTTTCTGTGGTATGGAAACAGGCATTGATCTAATTTGATTTGAAATAGTTTCGCATTAAAGTTAAAATTCTGGTAAAGTGACAACACTACGTTAGAAAAAAAAATGAAGTTGAGGCAGGCAGGATTGGAAATTAGACAATAAAATTGACAAAACATAGAATCCATAGAGTCCCATTAATAAATCCATAATTCAACAAAGTTACGAGAACATACAATACTTTTAAATTTCAAAAAGAAAAGTGTATTAAGGGTTCAATTTAATCCGACCTTACACTGGAAACCCTACTTTGTAGTAGAAAGTAGATGTAGATGTTTTTTAGGGACCTTAACCAGATGTGCAGCTTTCCTGAACCTTCATGTAACCCTGAACTACTTCTAACTTTACATCTTTTTTTTTTTGTAATTGTCAAAACTCAAATCCCTCTCCTGCTGCTGTGAGACTTTAACTCGTGTTTTAGACTTTTACAAAGAATTTAAAAAAAAATGCATTTGCCGGTTCCCAAACATTTATGCCAAAGGAAGCATCGGCTGCAAACTTCACAAGCTAGCAGACTAAAACTAAAACTGTAGAGAAATGTCAACTCACTGGTACAAACGTCTTTTGTGTGGCTCAGGATCCGTCAGGCTCTGTGGGAACATCCCTCTGCTGCATCCTGCCTCACTTTCTAGATTTTAATTGATTGGTCTTTATTTCCTCTTTATTTTTCTAACTTTTTATTTTCCCTCCTCCCCCCCTTGTATTCATCTCTCTCTTCTCCTAACCCCTTCACACCCCCCCCCCACCCCCTCCTGTCGTCTGTTTTTCTCCCTCATTTCACGACTCCCCCCTTTCTTTTTCCCTGCTAATTGCCACCTCGTTGTAGCATCCCGGGAGCCGGGGAGCTCATTAATTGCTGAAGAGGAGACAGGTGGCGCCACTATGTTGTGATGCTTCTTGTTCGCTGTGTGTGTCGGTTTATTGTGTTCATGTTGTGTTTGGATGTGCATGCTTCTTTCTAATGTGTGTGTGTGTGTGTGCATTTATGTATTTCTATGCTTGCTGTGTGTGTATGATTCCTATATGAATGTGTGTGTGTGTGTGTGTGTTGGTGTCCGTGTGTGTGTGTGTGATGCCCCTGCTTGTTAGCGGCGGAGCCCCTTCTCACTGTAATCTCTTTGTTTATGCAGTGCGAAAAGGGCCTGGCGGGGGCATGAACTCCCCACGCTCTTATCCCACTGCGCCACTCACCCCTAGCAGACCCTCATGCCCCCCCGCCACCCTTTCCGACACCCCGCTTTGCTCTCATCCCCCCCCCCCCCCGCCCCTGCCCCGCGCCGTCCTCCTACCCTGTGTCCCGTCGTCCCTCCTTCCTGTCCTGCTCTCTTAACATCAGAACACTTAGGCTGCACATTCTGCGAGAGGTCAGCAGAGATGCAGCAAACTATCCCGATGGACGCCATGTTTCTCTGTGCTACCTACAGGGCAGGACATGTGAAAGAAAATCTGCCGTTGCAACTCAGCTCAGCTCCATTGAAAACGTAGGTTAGCATTAGGGATGTCTCCAGCCGACAAATGTTCTTATTGGTTGAACAGAAATGTTAAATGATTATTAACTGACTAGTTTTAGGCTTAGAAAACGCTAAATCAAAAGTGAACTAAATATATTCAAAATTGTCAGCATGTAAACAACATAGCATGGTTTGCCAAGTGAGGCTAACGTAAACAGCGTTAGCCCTGCCTGCCTTTTGGTCCTCCTTGCAGATAAATGTGATAAGGTGATGCTCCAGTCTATAACCCTTTTCACACATACGGAATTCTCCTGAAAAACTCCGGAGACTTGGCTTCCCGGAGGTTCTTTAGGCTATGTGTGAACGCAAACAGCTGCATTTTTCGCGCGGACTTTACCCAGAGTTTCTCCTCCAGTCCTCTAGTATTTTATCCGCAGAAAGTCAGAGTGAGCTGATGTCTGAACGCGGCAGCATATACTCCGGAGATTTCAACTCGAGCCAATAGAAAGAGAATGACGTTTATATACAGTGTGTCTGCATGCGACCTCTACGATCTCCGTGCACGTTATTAAACGTCTGCATTATGTTTTCTGTTCGTCAGTATGTTGTTCTCCTCTCTGTTGTGGATGTTGTCATTCCATTGGATTACACATAGCATTGATATAAAGGCAAATATTCTCATTTTAACGTCGTGTAGCGGACTCTGTTGCTTCAGTCGCTACTTCCGCGTTGTTTTTTTTACGTCACGTCTTACATCAGGAAATCCCCCGCCCCCCCTCCCCTCTGACAGGGAAAGTCCCCCGCTGTGAGGAGCACATGTGAACGGCTAGGTCGGGAGAATCTCCGGAGAAGTCCTCCTGTAAATATCTAGATATTATCCAGAGTGCATATGTGAAAACGTCTTATGTGCCACGTTACTCTGACACAGCCTACATTCAACTTCATCTCCATTGTCTAAGTCAAAATACTGCCAAACAGTCTGTTCACTGTGCTTGTTTACATCCTGGTTGTAGAGCGGTGAGAGCAGGACCATTAACCGCAGCTACAGCCAGTCTATGGCTACAGCGCCGGCTAAAACTACTAAAACTCAATGAATTTGAATTTGTCAGACTCTTGAGAATCTGTGAAATGAATCAAATGTAATCAAAGAATAACATCAACAGAACGATGAGCTCAACCCTAAAATTGAAATTTCATAACTTATTATGTTCCGGAAGTATTGTTATGTTGTCTTGATTTGATTCTATTTTACTTCAGTCCATAAATAATTAGATTTGCATTGCCCTCACTGTCTCTTTTCTTTTTCCCGTTCTTTGCTCCCGAGTGCCAGTTTTAATCAAATCACATCCATCTTCCCTCCCTCCACACTGGCCCGCTCCTCTAACCTCTCTCACATAGCTCTGCTTTGAAGTTCTTCAGTCAAACACAGTTTTGACGCCTGGCAGTATGTGTCTGGTTGTTTGGTAAAGTCTATGAAGAGAACAATTACAAAGCAGCAGTGTTTTTCCCGAACAGATGGTATTATTATCCGGCGGTCAAACGCTGGCCTTTGGCAGGTTTAGAGGAGCTGGTGTCGTGGGCGATGATGTGTGAATAAGTTGGTGTGTGTGTTAGTGTGTGTGTGTGGCTCGATGAACATGGATTCTGGTGTGTTCTTGCAGGTGCGTAGGTTACCGGCAGTTTGTAGGTCAGCCCCCCTGCCCCGAGTGTCATCTTGCTCTGTTTGGCCCTAAACAGCCACCATAACAGGGCCTCTCTCCTCTCCTCTCCTCTCCTCTCCTCTGGTGTCCTCTCCTCTCCTCTCCTCTCCTCTCCTCTCCTCTCCTCTCCTCTCCTCTCCTCTTCTCCTCTCCTCTCCTCTCTTCTCCTCTCCTCTCCTCTCCTCTCCTCTCCTCTGGTGTCCTCTCCTCTCTTCTCCTCTCCTCTCTTCTCCTCTCCTCTCCTCTCCTCTCCTCTGGTGTCCTCTCCTCTCTTCTCCTCTCCTCTCCTCTCCTCTCCTCTCCTCTCCTCTCCTCTCCTCTCCTCTCCTCTCTTCTCTTCTCCTCTCCTCCCCTCCTCTCCTCTCCTCTCCTCTGGTGTCCTCTCCTCTCCTCTGGTGTCCTCTCCTCTCCTCTCCTCTCCTCTCCTCTCCTCTCCTCTCCTCTCTTCTCCTCTCCTCCCCTCCTCTCCTCTCCTCTCCTCTGGTGTCCTCTCCTCTCCTCTGGTGTCCTCTCCTCTCCTCTCCTCTCCTCTGGTGTCCTCTCCTCTCCTCTGGTGTCCTCTCCTCTCCTCTCCTCTCCTCCCCTCCCCTCCTCTCCTCCTCTCCTCCTCTCCTCTCCTCTGGTGTCCTCTCCTCTCCTCTCCTCTGGTGTCCTCTCCTCTCCTCTCCTCTCCTCTCCTCTCCTCTCCTCTCCTCTCCTCCTCTCCTCCTCTCCTCTCCTCTTCTCTTTCACAATTGTCTCTCCTCTTCTGTCCTCCTTTTCTCTTTTTTTCCTCTCTCCTCTCATCCTCTATTATCTTCTCTTACACAATTCTCACTTCTTTTCCCTCCTCTCCTCCCCTCCTTTTCTTCTTTTCTCATCTCTTTTTTCAATCTCTTCTCTTCTTTCCACTATAAACTTTTCTTTCTGCGTTCATATTCTTACCTCTTTTCTTCTCTTCTTGATGAATCTTTGATTTGAGTCCTTTTTTTTTTACCAATCCTAATCGCTTAGCATGTCTATCTAATATGTTATTATTTGTCTGATAATCACTCTGCCTATATATGAACCTTCAGACCTGTCTTACTTTGCACATTCAGTTAGACTCTTCCTTTTAATTTGAATCTTTTCAAATTTCCCCTTGATGATATTTCTAATTGTCCAACTACACAACACTCAGCGGGTGTGTGTGTGTGTGTTTAGGAATTACAAATGAATTATATACATGGACTGAAAGGCTTTGTGTGTGTGGGGGGAGTGTGTGTGTGTGTGTGTGTGTGTGTGTGTGTGAGTGTGTGTGAAGGAGAAAGCAGCAGTGAATAGAGACAGAAAGGTTTTTATTGGGCTCTGCTATTCCTGTCCTGAGGACCAGTTGTCTTCGGCCATGGGAACATGTGTAGCTCTTTTATTAGCGTAAGCTCCCACTTTAGGTGGTCCTCTTCACCCACTCAGGACAAAACTAAGTTAGTGGTAATGGATCATTAGAAGAACCTCATGATTACAAATCAGTGTCCTGTGGCTTCACGAGTCAGAGGTGGGAAAGAAATGAACACAAGTGAAGTAAAAGTGTCAACTTAAGGGATTTACAAACAGATATTTCTGCCTTTATTGTGAAGCCATCTCTGATAAATTCTCAAAAGCAAGTTTCCAAATAGTGTCACAGCGGCCGCTCGTCAACATTACTGGACCAAAGCCTCATCACAGGCATGTTCCTCCTCTTCCTCTGATCTGAACTCCTGTTGAACTTTAGAATTTATTCACATCAGAAATCTGAAGCCCTCTCATTTTTCTGCCTCCCATTGTTTGGATTACTACATTTCAAACAATGAATTTCCCGTATACAGGGATGAGCTATTTGAATTAATCTGGATTTTCCACCTGACATTATGACTCACTGAATAACTGTAAGTCCTAAAATAGTGAGCGAAAGAGAGAGACAAAGAGAAAGTGTGATTATGAGCTGCCCAATTGGAGAGATGTTTATGCTTTGTTGTTCTCTGCCAATCACATTTGATTGACATTAGCAATAGTACAACATGCTTGTGCTACCCATAATGTAGCACTGAGACATCCAATAACACTTTGTCTTAAGGGGGAATTATTATAAGCATTATAGAATTAAGTTTTGGTGTTTTCACTCAAAAACTCGTAAAATGTTCAGGGTGAGCCCAACATGCCTTTGTTATTTTAGAGACATGCTTCTCACACACACCGGCTCAAACAGGAGCAAGATGTCGGAGCGGGGCTGCTACACAGGGAGCGTGCCAGAGCTGTTGGCGGTTCAGTGCCTTGCTCAACGGCACCTCCAACCTTTTTCCTTCAAGCCCCTTTTGTCAAATTTCTGTGTGGAGTCCAGGTGAGCAATATATAGCTAAAACATTGGTAAAGTAAAATTATAAAAACCTTTAAATAGGATAAGGAATCAAGACTCTAGAATGCAAATTTTTAACATTTCATCGAGAGCTTCTCAATGAAAAAAGAGGCTGAGATTCACCCTCTTTGATTGGTGTTAAAGAGAATCGGCACCCGACATGACGAGATAAAACTCTGGTCAGAGATGTCTCCAAATACTCGGTGTGACAGATGGAGGCACAGGAGGGGGGCCCCCATCATCGTGGGCGTTTATAAAAAAAAAAAAAAAAGCTTACTGCGTGGATGCAGATCGTGATCCTCAGCTCTTTTTTTGTGAGCTGTTTCAGGATTCATGAATCAGAAAAAGTGAGCAGGCAGAGAGAGCCCCGCAGGTGCAGGTGGGACGTCTCGGCTCCCACTCGAGAAGGAGCTGCCACACGACTTCTTCTGTTTTTCTGCAGGACATTTTTAGCATCCCACTCTTTTGGAGAAGCACACAATTTTTGACCTCTCTTCTTCACTGGGGGGGGGGGGGGGGGGGGGCTGAATTAGTGAAGCTTCCAAAGACCGCAAGTCCGTCTCATCATTACCCATCAATCAGCCGTCAATCTCTTGAACTGACTGCCGTTTGATTTTAAAGAAGTCTACTCATGATTTATTTATGACTCTATACCGACTCTTAAAGTCAATGTGAGCCCTTAATGTTTGCTTTGCCTTTGCATCTGCGTGCCTCAGAGCAGAAGAAACAGGATACCTGTCCCATTGAAATCCTATAGAAACCCCCCCGTATTTGCCAGATGGCTTAAGGAGAAACTGCACTCATCCATTTCAAATATACAGTAAAGCAATTAAGAGTAATTGGCATATTTATGATATCATGATTACAGAGGGGGCTCCCTGATACTTGTTGTACCTCGCCCAAACCGCACCTATCCCCCCCCCCCCCCCCCCCCCCCCCCCCCCCCCCCCCCCGTCAATGATTTTATAGCGGCTGTAAAGTGATACAGTGAGCGGTTTCACAATGACAATAACAAGCTGTAAAAAGCCGGTCGCAGTCTATCATTAGGCCTTCATTACGTTTAAATGGCTTGACACCTACCTCAGTGTGTGTGTTTGTTGTGTGTTAACTTCAAATGAAATCTCCTGTTTCATTGGTGAACAAAGTTTCCTCTGTAACACACACCGTGGAGATCGTCTTTTTGAGCCTCCTTCAGGGGGAGGGGGAGGGGGGGGGGGTGCTGTGTCCTTGTATGGGACTCTGAAGGTTTCTTAGCAATAATAGCATTCCCGTCCTCTGGCTTGTGCTGAATTTTCCTGAATTTTATCTGCTGCATTCACACATCGCCTCTCCGCGACTCCACACGGAAACGTTACTTTGGAGGCTGGCAGGAATGTTTTGGGAGTACTTCAGGAGCATGTGAGAACACCGCTTGGATAATCTCAGTTTGATTTTTTACAAACCAGCTGTATCCGAATTAAGCAACTTAAAAAAGTAGTTATTTTTAATTGTTGGACTCCTTGTTTCATTTTCCATCTAGTGACTCGGAGAAAGGATCCTCTACCGGTAGTGAGGAGGGATTTTCTCCAAAGGTGAAAGGTCAATGAAGAACAAATCAGAGTCGGGGTCAAAGGTGGACCTGACTGACTTCTTCTCTTTCACTGCTTCATCATCTGCCCCCCCCCTTCCCCTCTCTCTGTGTCATCCCTCCTTTTCCTCATTTCTTAAGAAACATATAGGGGCTTTCACACATGCAGAATACTCCTGAAAAACTCCTGATATTTCCCGGAGGAGCTGCATGTGTGAACGCAAAAACAGCCAAACTTTTTCGCTCAGACTTCACCCGGAGTTTCTCCTCCCAGACCCCTGGTATCTTTTCCGCTGCAAGTCTGAGTGAGCTGATGTGAGAACGCCGAATAGTCTCCAGCTGTGAGGAGCACATCAAGATTTTGTGTTGCACCTCAGGATGAAAAGATGTAACACTGATCGTATGCAGCTCTTTCATTTCGTCCTTTACACTAATACGTCTCCGCTCTCCTCCTTTTAACATTCCACCGGTTTTTTTCATTCACTCCCTACTCGCCTCCATCATCAATCTTTTACACAAACCTCTCCGAGCTCCTCTCAGACCACTTTGCACTGTTTCTGTTTTGTTTCTCCAGTTTACTATTTGATGAAGTATTCTTGTTTTTTTTTGTAGCCCATCAGTGACTAACTTTTTCACCAAACCAACCTAAATATTGATCTTGTTTGAGAGATAAGTCAGGAGATAAAAATGCCCTGTAACAGGAAGAAGAGCACACAACTCTCCCATCTACAACCATGCATATGTTCTCCCCCTCCTCCCTCTTTGTGTGTCTCTCTCTCCGCAGAGCATTCAGGCAAAAAGGGATTGCTATGTAAATGCACCGGTGAATAGGAGTGAATGGACGGGTTTAAAGCAGATTATGTTAAACTGCTTGTTAGTTTAAAGACACGCTGAAGTGAATGGATAGGGATTAGCAGATGTGGCGCTGTGCCACAGAGGTGTTTCTCTCAAATGTACTTAATGTTAGTCGGCTCACGCACCAAGTAAAGGGATCAACGCTATCGGAAAAGTGAACCGAGGAATAGGTAAGGTGCTCTTTAAATCCTGCGGCACTGATGGAAAAACCCAAAGGGGAGATACTGCATTTGAATAACAAATATGTCTTCATGTGAAGCCACACGATGCTTCCGCTCATTTACATGTTTATGGAAATGTCCATGGGACCACAAAGATCCACTCTGTGGTTTGGTTGTTGTTCAGTCTTGATTAATTGACCTTTGAGAAGCAGAAAAAGTTCTTAGTGTCGCTAAATATAATTAAGAATGTCTGTCCCTTGAAAGTCTTAAAGGTCCAACATGTAAGACATCTACTGAGTGAAATGATAAAGTGATCTTACTATCTGATCAGACATTAAGGGAACATGCTGTGCTGAAGTGCTGTCTTCTTTGACAACAATGCAGCAGCCAGTATGTCCTCCTTCTAACTTTAGATTCTGGTCCTGAATAGTCCGTTTTTGTCTTGACCAGAGAAGTAGGATGTTCTGAGGCACCCTCACACAGCCGTTTTGGACACCCCTCGGTTTGCCAGGCAAACGGTAAACCAACAGGTGTTGCAGCGACAGAAGCGGGCAAACCTACTGGTTCAGATAGAAGTGATTGTACCCGGCCTGAAAAGCCTCTGAAACGTGCTCAAGCTAGGATGCTTATGAAAACATGTGGAGAGTTTTAGAACGCAGAAAGGTTTACAGACCGATGCAGAGCTGGATAAACACTGAAGCTTCAGTGTCCACCACATGGTGACCTGCGTGAGCATCGACTCTAGAGAGGAGGGTTTTGAATTTGGACTGCAGTACCCATTTTAATGCTTCCTGTCAGAGTTACAAATTGTTCCTTCAAATATGTTTTCTGACGAGACAATTTCACCCAATTAGGTTCGAGTCCTTTAGAAGTCAGAGGCCTGTCAGACAGTTTGAAAAGTGACGTTTCCAAATTGATGCTGGCTAGTTTCTAAAAGAACCTCTGGGTGCTGTTTATGATTGTAGCTTTGTTTTATTACTGAGTCATACCTGAATCTGTGAGTCTTTTCACACACGCACAAAACTTCATCAGGATGTTTTATAGCCACCCCCCCTTGTCAATTTCTACAAACTCGATGTGTTACAGCAGCAGGTAAAACTGAGGAAAATCCACTATCAGTGAGTGCGAAGGACTTTTATGTCCCGCGACTTATGTGATCTTGGTGCATGTGAAAAAGCTGCTCAATTGTTTCGATCGAAAAGAATCCCATAGTTTTTTTTACTTTTACGCCCTTTGCACGTTCAGCAAACTAAAAGCAAACTGCACTTTCTTTACCGTGTAGCTGCTGACACGTGTTTATGACAGCCTGTCAAAAGTGATGAGAGAGTGAATGCTGAGTCGAGAGCATTTTGACCCCGAGCACTGGCTGAGACACATCATCTGAATGTGTAAAGGAAGCTGAGAAAACATTAGCAAATGAAAACAGAAGGAGTCTGAAAACACAGGGCCACTTTCTTTACTTTGTACTGTCACTTTAAATAGTTCTCTTACGCTCTCAGATCCCCACTGCCCATCATGTTGTTGTTCTTCCCGAACACCTTTTCCCTCCTCTCGGGCTCATTCTATTCCTCTCCAAAGGTCACCATCCGTCATTTATTATCTCAATCCTCTAGGAATCTTTCCCCTCAAATCCTCACGAGACGACCATCATTCTTCTCTGATCCTTTCCTTTTGTTTTTGCTGTCAGCAAGCTTTTTCTTTACTCCTCTTTCTCTCTCTCTTTAAACTGCTCATCCCTCGCTTCTGACAGCCCGGGCCGTTCATCATCGGCCCAGCATGAGGGTGTCGCTGCAGGAGAATAGCAGCGAGTGTGTGTGTGTGTGTGTGTGTGTGCGTCCGTGTCCGTGTGTGTTTTGTGTTTGTGGGAGAAGCAAAGGAGTACGATACCGTAAAGTAACTTTTAAAATCTGCATGTGATATCCAATCATCAGCCACGTCGTTATGGACGGTCAGTTTTCACATACACTCACACACACACACACACACACACACACACACACACACACACACACACACATAGACACACCAACATGCACAGCACTGGTAGGGGGACCGGGGGCAAATGCTGTCACAGTTTTTAAAAGGCTTCCCGTGGTTAGACATGCTTGAAATGGCATTCTGGTTCACTGGAGGAGGGGAGCAGGAAGAGGAGGGGAAGGGGGGTGAGGGGAAGGAGGGGGGGAGGAAGGGGGGGAGGGGGGCAGCTGAGTTTGAGAATCACAAAAAAACTGTTAACAGATGCATGAATTATAAAGGAGAGTGCAGGGGACGGAAAAAAAAACATGAAATAAAGAAACAGGAATGTCCAACTTTTTTTTTTTAACAATATGTTTATTGAGTTTTAAACATTTTTCCAAGATACACAATTACAGTTAAATAAATTCTAAGGAAAAAAAAAAGATATACACATGTAGAAAATACATTTTAATGTAATTTAACTTTGTCATTGTTCAAATTGTTCTCGAAACAGAATTGTCATGCAACATTTTAACTGTGATTAGTTTTCTCCTCCTATGCCATGTGCGAAAACTTTGTTGATTATCGCCATGACGACATGAGGTGCGATATACAGTACACATACAACAAAAACTAAAGAGTGCACATTAAGGCCCTGCGGTGTGTCCAGCTCTGTCGCTACCCGTCGGCCCCCGTCAGAATCTCTCTGATTGGCTGTTCAGCTTTAGCGGATCAGTGCACGAGAAGAAAAACGGAATTGAAGAACGCAAGTAAACAACTTCAACTTACCTATATTACAAGTGGTGAGCGACATCGATGTGAAAATTGTCTTTCATTTACTTTTCCGCATTCTTCTCCTTCCTCGTCCTCTTCCGGTTTCCCTTTTTTTTTGGAATGGCGATTACAGACTACCCCCACCTGCTGGCATGGAGAGTTATTCCCTCTCACGCATGTGCAGAACGTACGTGGTGATTGGCCGTTGGCTGTAGTCTTTGCGGTGTGTTCAAGACAAAAGGCGCCGTGACGCAATGTGAGGCGACTCCACTAGTTCTTTGCCGTCTGCTCAGTGTGCCAGGGCCTTTAGCTGTAACTTTAGATTCTTTCTTCTGCTCTTCATGTTTTAGAAAACACCCGCGTTTGTCACATGTCCCGACTGAATTCAAAACAATCCCAAAAAACATGTTTTTCTCTCTAAACTGGAACCGGCTAATCTGAAGGTAGCTGATAGCTCGCTTGAGCGTCATCTGACTGCTTCAGAATAAGGCAAACATTAAAACTCAGGCCTGGACTCCATCCAGCAGGTGAAATGTACACATGCTGAGAGGGAAAGCATTACATTGTTTAATATTTTCCTAATGCAGACATCTGTGATGTGCTCATTGCAATGTTCATTCCAGTTCTGGCAACGCAGCGAGAGAAATTGGTAGATTAGAACAATCGGGCACAACATCATGAAAGCAATTTTGAGTTTTGAATTATCAGTTACAACTTATTTGAAATAAAATGTCTCATTATCTCACAAAATCCTCTTCCTCACCTACAAGTCTCTGCAAGGCCTTTCCCCCAAATCTGACCTCCTCCACAACGCCATAACATCCCAGAACCTCCATGGCGCTGGTCTGCTCTCCATTCCCCAAACCAACCTGGGGACTGTCAGGGGCAGAGCCTTCAGTGTGGCAACCCACACCGTCTGGAACTCTCTCCTGGGAGAGATCCGCAATGCTACATCCATCGGACATGTTCCAAAAAACTCTTGAAAACCCGACGGTTCAACTCAGCTGATGTTCTCGGTCAGTTGTGGGTTGTTGTTTTTGTTGTTGGTGCCTTTTGCTCGGAGTAGCAGGACAGTGGATAGAGTCGGAAATCTGGTAGAGAGAGAGAGAGAGAGAGAGCGAGAGCAGGGAATGGCATGCAGGAAAGGAGCCACAGGTTGGATTTGAACCCATGGCGTCCGCTTCTCGGACCACAGCCTCTGTACATGGGACGCCCAAACTAGCCACTTTGCCACTGGCACCCCATATCCTGGAGTCCCTCAAAAGGTGCTATATGTAACATTAAGCTATTGTTATTATTATTATATAAAACTCCTTTAAAATCAAACAATGGACGTTGTTTCCACATGACGCCCCGGTGACAGGAGGGTCAGTGACAGTGTGTTGCGCTTGGTGTGGGAACGGGGCTTCAGAGAGGAGGGCATGCGGGGAGACAGAAGAAGAATAGGGGCATGGACTGTTTATCTATGAAGTGATTTTTCCTCTCATCGAGGAGCGAGGGAGCCAGGCCGCCCTATTGTTTGTCGCTAATGAACAACATGAACGAGTGTGAGAAAGAAAAGAAGTGAGAAGAACGGCGGCGGCAAACAAACGACGCAGATTAACATGAAAACAAAAAAAGTGTTTGCCCCGTCTATTTAACCCCCAAAATCTGAGAAATCAGCATTTTTGTCCTGGTGGGGACGAAATATCCGCTCATGTAATGCTGTTTCAGGGTCTTAATGCATTCTGCTAAAAGCAAAGCGTTGTCAGCACACACACACACACACACACACACACACACACACACACACACACACACACACACACACACACACACACACAGGGGTTTGTCTACAGTAAATGCCCTGCAGGCAACGGGATAGCTCTGAAAAGGAAATGGTCAATTAGAGTGTCTCAACCCATTTATTTATTAGTATAAAAGCTCCAGGCCAGGGTGATGTCATCTCTAACAGCTCCTTTAAAGTGTCTCAGACAGCTACCTGCATGGTTAACAGCAAACTACTGTGTGAAGACATGTTCTGTCTCAGGTTTTCAAGATGTCTTAGTCTTCAATCTCTATCTATCTTATATTCTATAGAAATAGCAGAAAGTCTATTAAAGCATGTTTGGCTGTTTTAAAGTTAGAGGGACTAATGCACTTTGTGGAGAGAGACAACGTTTGGCTTACTGTCTGTACGTTTACATGCCCAGACAAGTCGAGCTACGCTAACAGCTTGATCAGGCAGTTTAACTAGACTGCTATCCTTTTCCCGGTTTACATGCACAGAGGGACAATCGATTAATTGACAGAAAAAATGTCCGACTCTGCTTCACTAGGTGGCGATTTCCCCTCTTTGAGCTAGTTATTATTGGACCTTATTCCGGTTGAACTTGTTCAACTTGAGCTAACAAATTAGCAAAAGATCAAAGAGGTGGTTGTATGTTAGCTCTGTACACTTCGTACATGCTCTATGATTTACTTTTGGTTCAGATGTGATGCATGTTTTCCCTCTTGCAGCTAGCTAGCTCTAGCTCTAGCTAGCTGCAAGAGGGAAAGCTCTAGCTCTAGTCTGCTCTGGCAGACGACAACCCGACTTCTGCTATGCTGTGCACTCGTGCAGTTTTCAACTTCTTTGTCAAAGATTGTGGAGCATGTGCAGAACGCCTGGTCCAGTTTGGGTCCCATTGTGGTCTTCATTTGCAAGACTAATCGATCTTATCTTTGTGTGCTTTAGTCCGACATCGAGAAATTCCGTTTAGTACCATTTCAGCAACACTAGCATGTAACAAGTCCACTTTTAGTCTGACTAACTGATTAGTAGACGTTTTCTAACTGCATGTAAACAAACTGTGTTATTTCAAAGTGAGATTTATTCTTTATTTTCCTCTATGGGGGTACAATGGGCTTTGGTCTCCATGTCTACTTTCAGTCACGCCGTTTCTTAAAGGTTGAACATTTGGAGAACAGAAATGCCTGATGGAGTTGATTGACAGGTTGGCGCTCAGGTTTCTGTGGAGTTTTAAAGCTACAGCTGACAAACTGAAGAATTTAAAACGAGGCTTACATACTGTACATGAACAGAAACTGTCAGACATGGACTATTCAAAAGTACATAAAGAATACTAACTGTGTCTTTGCAGCAGAGCATGCAACTCAAATAGCTGCTTTTGCAAAGACGTGCAGAAGTTTTATGTACACTACACATTTAGAGCTCTCAAGTATCACTTTAAGCACCCTTGGAGAAGACTCTTGCTCGTGGCTACTTTGCTATTTCTGTTGTTGGTAGGAGCATGCACAAGGTTAATCTTTTTACAATGACCACACTGTTGAGCTTTTGGTTGAATAGTTGTAAGATTCTCTATTCTCTGATAATTTATGATATGATACAGTCAGCTGTGTTGACATTTATTGGTATCTGGTAAGTACTGCAGCTTTAAGAAAACTTCAGATCTGGCTTCAGCTTCAGTGAGCAAAAGAGAGAGAGTGTTTCCAATGTTTTTGTGTAATTTAGACAGTGTGCAGGTGTCATTTTAAACATGAATTTTAACAATATTAAGTGGCTTCACAAGGTGTATTTTTGTTGCTGTGTGGTATCAAAACAGGTTTTAATATAATCTGATTTTTACTAGAATCATATCGAAGGTTCAAAATGTGGTATCCTGACAACCGTACATTTGTGGCACAAACTTTGTTAGAATATTCCCATGTAGGTAAAGCAGTGAGGCTGAGTATTTCCCACAATACGATACATATCATGATATACTGTACATTGATTTTTTAGATAATGACCACGTCCTACAACAGCTGTTCTTTATTGTTGAGAATAACAAACGGAGGCATAAGGAACTTAAAACACTTCACTTCAGGTCCTCTGAGATCCTAGAAAAACACATTCAAATATTTTAACCCCAGAGCTATGACTACGGGGGTCAACTGTCTTCATAACGATTCAAAACTGTCTTCATATTGATTCTGTAACATCTGCATCGATACATTTATTTTCAAGAAGCACAATCAGACTGTTGGGAGATGTTTCTTCAATGTTTGAATAATGTGACTGTGAGTGTTTTTTTTCAGACTTTTTGAATTTTCTTCTCCGTTTCTTTAAGTGCCACTGAATGATAACAAATGTAGTCGTTGTCGATTGTACCACAGCTTAAATAAGAACATATATATTGGCTCATGAATTGCTTTTATCGTCCATTCATTCCTCTTTCACCTCCTCTAGAGAGTTCCTGCAGAAAGTGAAAAAGTGTAAACATTTATCTGGAAGCTGTTTCAGGCTCTAAATCCCACAGATCCTCCTGCTGCTTGTTTTCAATATCCTCCTCACCCTCCTCCTACTTTTTTTTTACTAAACCCCATCTTGCTCCTGTCTGCTCCCTGCCCCCGTTTTCTTTCCACCCAACCACCCAACCCATGTCCTCCCTCCCCGTGTGTGTGTGTGTGTGTGTGTGTGTGTGTGTGTGTGTGTGTGTGTGTGTGAGAGCAGGTCAACCCTCTCTACTAGGCAAGAGAAGTAAACTCCCCCTTTTTTCCCCTTCTCTCTCTCTCTCTCTCTCTCTCAGCTGGTCTGCTACTGTCAGACCGGGTTGGAGGACAATCAACTGCATCTGCTGCTGCCGCTGCCGGTCGTGTTCTGTATGGTGTGGACTTTCTCACGTTGCTGCAGACACACACACACACACACACATACAGGAGCTTGCATGCCCTGTACTCCCTCTCCTCCCTTCCTCCACCTCTCTCTCTCTCTCTCTCTCACACACAAGCACACACTCGGAGGGAGAGGCAGTGTGTGTGTGTGTGAGGATCGTGTGGTGTGTGGAGCTCACTGAAGAGAGGAGTGGAAGAGGAGTGGAGCGGCAGTCTCTCTACCATGCCCGTGCAGGGAGGAAGGCTGCAGCGCTGTGTGTCTCTCTGTCTCTGGAGCCCGAGTCCTCTGCTGCTGCTCGGACTCTTTTCTCTTCACGCTCAAGCACACGGTGAGTGACTGCAAACTTTTTCCTCGGCTGCCCCCGGAAAAGTGTGGCTTGTTTTCACTCGGCTTTGCACTTAAATGTAACTCTGATTCCAAACTTTTGAAAAACTCTTGTTGTTCACTTCTCCTCACTGAGAAACCAGCTTCTGACTTTTCTACTCTTCACATTTTCTGGTTACATTTGAGTTACTTTTTTAAAAAGTTGCTGCTGTTTGTTGAAGTCTGTGAACAAATCATGATGACAGTCTGGAGCGTTTTTAATAAAAATCTGCTCCAGCTGATGCACACATTATCCTCACAGCATATGATTTGCATGTGTTTGTTTCACATCCTGGGAATCCTTCATGTTTTTTTGTTTTTTTTATGTAACATTTACTGATTAATGTTAATGACTGCATTATGTAAAGGATCTTTTTTATCAAGGCCAGCGGCTTAAAGAAACCCAGGATGAGATGTTTTTACAATCTTTGTCACTCACTTTCCATCTTCAGATTTAATTCTCAAAGTTTTGTTTGATTTTATTCCCTTGGAATAACTGTGTTAGATTTACCGCAGAATCTACACACTTCATCTTACTGATTATCTTATAACTTCGTTCTAGTTTCTTGGAGTTTCTTGGAGTTTGATATTTGACCTGTCACTCAGTCACACTCCTCGGTCACGCTGTGTTTTTGCTGTTTTCCTCAGATTAACAGGCAGATGTATTGTCATGCATCGACATTGTTACCGTTAGCCGCATCAGCCAAAGCTTTGTCTGTGACCATGTTTGGTATCTGAAGTGTGATTGGCGAGGTGTTGCATGTAATAGTCTGTTATGTTGGGGCGCTGTGATGTGTGTCATTGTGGTTTTGACACTCTGTTGTTTTCTCTGAACCCTCGCTCAGCGCTTCTGTAGATCATCGGAGCTTTCCTTAAACGATATAAAATGTGATTATGATGAGACGTTGAGTGTTGTCGTACATGCTCGTACAGTGTTTTCTTGTGCGCGTCTATTCTTCTCCTCGCTCGTTCTTGCCGGTCTATTTAAAGTCTATTGGAGATTGTTTCAGCTGGAGAGCCCTGACGTTAAGCCAGCCGAGGCTCATACCTCATCGTCACAGAGTGCTATGTGCCGAGGTCGTCCCGGTGACCTCTGGCTGCGTGTCATCCCCCTCTTTTCTCGTCCATCTTTCCTGTCATTGTCAACAGGGCCGAGTCGGCTTTCCTCTGGAGCCCACGCTGTGCCTTAACGCGGCTCCTTTAGAGCCACTCTCTTTTTTCTCGCGGAGAGAATCACAAACTCTGTAAATGAAAGAAGAATTCACACTGTGTTTAAAGACTCACAGCAACAGTGACTGGTCTGTCGTGGGGAAGCTGCAGAACAGCTGCCAAAGAAGAAGACATATGTGAAATCTGACATGAAGTTGGACCCCGACCAAATGTTTTTTTTTTTTTACTTGTTTGCATTACGCTCCAGAGAGTCAGTCACTCCATGCATGTTGTTCAGTATCAAGTAAATATTGCATTAGAAAAGTACTTGTAGGGGCGCTGGTGGCCTAGTGGATAGTGTGTGCACACCATGTACAGAGGATATGGTCCTGGGTTCAAATTCTTTACTCTATTCCCTGTCCTATCTATAAATAAAGGCCCAAAAATGCACATTAAAAAAACATTAAAAAGTGCTTGTCTTCTTCTCCTTATCTGAATCCTTTCATATAAACCGTTTTATTGCTGCGATGTTTGCTAATGGAGCGCAGATCAAAACTCAAAGTACAGTGTATAAGTCTCTCTTCTCAGTCTGTGGAAGTTAATAATTACAAGTTGTAGATTCCAAGAGCGTCCTCCAAACGTTCACATCAGAAATGCATCGTTTTATTCTTCCCACCTCGCTTCATGTTTCCATGTTTACTGACCAATCTTGACTCTGAGAAACAAATGTCTTCATACTACTTAAAGGTTAATACTTTTTGTTGGTTGTTGTGAAGCCGGGGTCAGGTCAGGTCAGGTGTGTCCCAGCAGTTCCAAAGTGTTCAAACTGTATTCAAACAGCGTTCTGCCCCGAGGCCCGCAGGCAATCCCCTCATTCATTTGTTGACACGCAGAGGATTGATTGAACCAGTTGCAGACTCATTCATCAGTTGTCATACAGATGATTGATCGGCCCCGGCTATAGCTTCAGATGTGACTCAACAGGTAAATATTTGTTTTCTGAAAAGTGGATGAAAAGAAAAAACATGGAGTGGGTAGAGAGAATGAGAGAGAGAGAGAGAGAGAGAGAGAGTTAGTTATAGAGCTATCAGTGGCTCGTTCTTGTGTTCTTCCTCTGACTTTTCCCCTCACTTTATTTCCTCCATCTCTTCCCACTGCTGGCTGTTGTTTCATGTTCTCTCTTAAAGGACTTTCTAATGAAATCCTCCTCATCTGGTTGTTCACACATGTCGCTCACAGCAGGAGACTCTCCCTGATAAACGGGGGCAAGGCGGGGGGGGATCTCCTGAGGCAACACATGATGTAAAGAGAAAGACATGGAAGTTTCAGACGAAGCAACAGAGTCGCTAAATGACGCAATAATGACAATATTTACCCCAATATTAATGCTATGTGTAGTTCAGCAGAACTACAATATCAACAAAAGAGCGGAGAAGAACAGACTGGAGGACAGAAAACGTTCCATTATGTTCACAGAGATCACAACAGGCGGTGCAGATGATCGTGCACGTAGGGCAGAGTATAAACATCACCACCCCCCTTCTCCTCGCTCGTACTGAATTCTCCGGATTATATCCTGCTGCGTTCTCACATCAGCTCTCTCGGACTTCACGTGGAAATTCTACTAGAGGGTTAGCAAGAGAAACTCCAGATAAAGTCTAAGTGGAAATGTGGCTGTTTGTGTTCACACATGCAGCTCAGACAGATTTTTCAGGAGTTTTTGTGCAAGTGTGAAAGCAGCTGAAGTGTCTCCTGTTGTCACAATGTCAGCATTTTAAACTTGGATACCAAACTAGTAAGACTCGGACAATATAAGTACCTGTTTTGATAGCTAAGTAACAGAAATAGAAGTCCTAGCCCCCGGATTTTTTTTTATTTTTTATTTTTTTATTAATTAAACAAAAATTGCAAGCAAACTCCTGCACACTGTCTAAATTGCACAAATACATTGGCAATGTATTTATGCAATTTAGAAATCTCTCTCTCTCTCTCTCTCTCTCTCTCTCTCTCTCTCTCTCTCTCTCATGGCAGCTTTGTGTTGAAAATCTGTCGTTTTTGTTTTTTTCACTTTGGTCCTATCGATACTATCGGTCACTAAAATGACCGACTGTATTATATGGGGTATTATTATTGTTTTAAAACACATGGTATCAAAGTATTTCATATTTGCACAGCCTCAGAAGCCACAGTGGATTGAGTGATCCCAGGTCTTTTAAGACAGGTGTGAGACGTCTGCGATGTTGTGTCTGCATGAAGGTCACAGTTTGCTCTGCTCTGCGTCTAAACCCTTTGTCTCTGCAGAGAAACATCGACAGGACAGTGTGTTCATTATTCTTCAAGGAGAAGTGAGGGAACACAGGGGGAATGCACTCCGCTCATGCAAACTTTTTGTGAATCTCACACTCACACACACACACACACGCACGCACAGATCTTCTGTGACCTTCCACCTACGCCGTTGCTGCAGTCTTCACCGAGAGTTCTGGGAAGTGAGGAGTGAGCGTGATAGCTTACATTTCATTGTCCTTGGTGGAAATAAGCACCGCTGTATCGGTTTTCACAGTCAAAGCTCTTGCCAGTTGCTTTGCTTTTGTCACTGCCCCGCTAATGAGACTCTGTCGCGCTCTGTGGAAGAATCTTTCTCTTTTTTTGTTTTAACAGAGTTTTAAGCACCGAATTCATTCACTCTTCACTCGTCTTGAGAAGTTTTCAACACTTTTAACTTGCAATTCTGCAGCTTGCAATTCAAATCTTGCAATTCTGCAATCTGTTTTTAGTTGCATGAAGTCGTTGCCAAAATCTGGTGCTTTCGCCGTTTGTCTGTGTGTGTGTGAGTCACTGAGCACCTGCTCCCTGATTTCAGCTTTCCCAGTGAGATTTTTACCTCACAGAAGAGGGAGGGGGGGGGGGGATTACCATTAAAATGAGTCCTTCTGGTGTTACTTAGACTCTTAACTTTACAGAAAAATGAGCTGTGCAGGTACAAAAAAAGACAGGATGCGATATCTTTTTACCCGCATGAATCGTCGCAATCTTATCACCTTAAATGATTCTCTTTCAGGAGACTCTTAGAGGTTCATAGATGCACTCGGGGTCGGGAGTCATTGACAAAATTTGTGTCCTCGTGTAAAAGCCGACTGAGGCGTATCTCAAAAGGCGGCACTTTTGGAGAAAAATAAGAGGAGCAGAAGGCTGCGAGCGGCTGACTCACCGTACCAAACTGCTGCTAGCGCTTTCTGCTCCTCAAAGCTTCCTGACAGGATGTGTTGAGTTCCCCCCCCCCCCACTGCAAGCCGATCCCTCATTAGAACCACTGATCCGCTGGCTGTTAAAGTAAAACACAGAGGGGAGGTGTTGCCGCCGCTTGTTAAGAACAAATTGTCGGTGTCATGAGGTAAACTCACACCTTTTAGATCGAGGCTTCATGAAGTCTGATCTTCAGCACAGCTGGAGTCCTCCTTACAGGTGAGGGTGCAGCACGAGTCGAGGACAGAGTGACAAAGGAGTGACCGCGAAACGACATGTGTTGCCTGATTCGTACCTGGGTACAGGTCCTGTGTTGTGTGTGTTTGAGAGAGAAAAACATGATCTTGAAATGACCTCTGAGAAGGTGGAAGGTGTAGGGCAGAGCGAGGAGAGTTTGGGACTGAGGGGTATTACATCCTGTAATGGATACAGATCCAGTAACTTCTGTCGCCGTCAGATTACCGGTCAGGCCGTGACTTCTTAAGACACAGCTGGAGCAGGGGAAGTAATACATGAGTGTGTTTGTGTTTGAGAGAGAGAGAGAGAGAGTGAGGTAGAGAGAGAGTTTGGTACGTCTAAGAAAAAGCCTTGTTTTGAAGAGTCTGAAGTTGTGATTGTGCTTGTTTGGATCTTTTTTAAGAGCATGACAAATGGATTAAGTTTTGTAACTAAACACACGTAAGCAACAAAGATGCTTTTGTGTCATATTACTCAGAAGAAAAATGTGATTTCTCTCTTTCCTTTGTGTCTCGTTGTGAATATAAACCAGTCTTTTGAACCTGGCCACAGCGAGCACTCCTGAGCTGGTGGTGTGTGTGTGGGTTTGGTGCCTCGCTCAAGGGCACATCAGCAGTTCTCAGAAGGTGAACTGGCACCTCTCCAGCTACCAGACCAATTCCCTGACTTAGTAGTAATCATTTATTTCGGTCACAAGAAAAAACAAAAACATTTTGACTGAAAAGGTGTAGGCTGAAGCTTTAGCTTATTACACCTACCCTTATTACAAATCTCATTATTTAAGACACGACTAGTTTGGTTACAAAAAACAAAACATGTCAGAACAAAAATTTGTTTCAAAACAAAATAAATGAAACAAACAAAAAAGTCACAGTCACAAAAAAATAATCAAACCGACCTTTTATATTTGTTAAACAGCATTTTTTTAAACAAAAATCAAATCAATCAAAAATTAATCTGAAAAGTGACATGGCAGAAGTATTCCACAAGTTAACCCCTTTTACCGAAATACACCTGTTCTTTATGTTTGTCCTTACCTTTGGTTTTTTATACACACCTATTCCCCTTAGTTCATACCGGCTCTCTCTAGTTTCCAAAATACTGAATACTGTCCGCACCTGGACTTGAGCCGGCGACCGCCTGGTTCCCAACTCAAGTCCCTACAGACTGAGCTACGGGCGTTCCCCCCCTAAAAAAATATACGATTTTGATCGAGTTGGTTTTATTTTTTTGGCATAGATTTGCCTTCTTTTGTATTGGATGTTGTGGATGGGCATGTAGCCGTGTTAAAGAGCATGGTGGTACTTTAATTTAAACTTTTTGTCATGGTTTAGGCGGCGCTGGTTGTTGCTGTGAAGTGCTGCCATGATCTGGGCTCTCTCTGCACAGAACAGTCCAACACAATAGAGTGATGGACAGACAGCAGGTGAAGCGGAGCAAAGCTGGCTGTCGCAGCCGCAGTGCAAAGGGACTATAAAGGCTTAGGGTTTTCCATGCACTCAAACCCCCCCCCCCCCACACACACACACCACCCGCTCCCTGCCCCTGGAACAGTGGTTTTCTTTTTGTGGATGGTGATGGGCAGAGAGTAGCTGCACATTGTTTGTGTCATGTGACTTTGTGTTATGAGTCAAGACAGATGGAGGAGGAGGGACGGTCGGTGTTTGAGGAGCAGAGTCGTGCATGAACTGTACCGTGCCGAAGAACACGTCTTTCAAGCGTGCCAGGGCCGAGGAAGTGTACGATCGGAGCGCTCACACTACTCAAAAGAACTGGACTTTAGGGGTGAAGCGTGCTTAGACACAGTACAGATTACCAAGTGTGAGTGCGCCCTAATAATCAGCCAGTATGCTACTAATTAGCATGCTAATAATCAACTAGTAAATGGTGAATATTGTGACCTTAATTTAATGTGTAACCACGATTACATTTAAATAAATTATTTATTTTGATCCCTCCAAAGGTAGCACCTTCTCTTCCTGGGGACCACACATGCAGACGTGACCGCAATATCAAAATACAAAACCAAGAAGACAATTAGTTTCAGTCATCATTAACAATCTGGGGCGCTGGTGGCGCAGTGGTTAGTGTGCACACCCCATGCATGGAGGCCTTGGTCCTCCAATCGGGCGGCCCCAGGCTCGAATCCCACCTGTGGCTCCTCTCCCGCCTGTCATTTCCCACTCTCTCTCTCCCTGATTTCAAACTCTATCCATTGTCCTTTCTCTCCATTAAAGGCCCAAAAATAAATCTTAAAAAAAAAAAAAAAAGTCATCATTAAGAATCTGATGTTTTAATAAGTTAAAATGTTGCAGGGAAATATGAAACTTCAAAAGCTCAAAGTTTAGAGTTTTTAGAAAAATGTACCCGACTGATAAGCAATCTAAACAACTTTGATACCCAACCACATGTATCTGATGGCTGTCCTGATGGGAGTGGAAGCAGAATATGTGTATACTGTACGTGTGTGTGTGTGTGTGTATGTGTGTGTGTGTGTGTGTGTGTGAAGCTGCCTCGCTGACAGCATGTTTGTCCTGGGAGATAATACAGAGGAGGCCTGGAGCCACCGATGGGTGATATGTGACTAAGTTAATGGGAAGCTAATCGCACGGAGGAGACAGTAGGACGCATACAACTGTAAACATGCATACTTGTACAAATATGCACACACACACACACACACACATGTACAAATATAAAGCAGGGACACATGCACACACACACACACACACACACACACACACACACACACACACACACACACACACACACACACACACACACACACACACACACACACACACACACTGATTGTTGCAGATATGTGTTCTGGTCATGGCTGTTACACAAATACACACTTAGTCCCATATTCAACACATTAGCCAAACATTTATGGGGTGATACATATTAATATCCAACCACAGTCCACACACACACACACACACACACACACACACACACACACACATGCACATTCTGTATACACATGAAGGCCGTAAATGGATGGAAAGTGACTTTTTAAGCCCGTGGAGATGATGGAGACGCCACAGACCAGAACTGTGGGAAATAAACACATGGCAGCTGTAATGTTAACACCATCAGCCCTCACTCTACACACACTTACACACACACACACACACACATGTATAAAAAAAACACCTCTGCACTCCCACAACAACACAGCAAGGCACTCACCTACACTCCGATTTATTCTCATGCTCAGTGTCAGACGTGTTAAATTCAGTTTTTGTTCATTTACAATTCAGTTTTAACAATCATCATCAGTCACAGTTAGTCAATGTGTGTGTGTGTGTGTGTGTGTGTGTGTGTGTGTGTGTGTGTGTGTGTGTGTGTGTGTGTGAGGTTTTGCTCACTGACAGAGTGTTGTGATCGCCCCTGGCATGAAGTCGATGCATCATAAAAGAGACGTTTGAGTTCCAGGTGTCTTATTACACACTCCTTGGCTCTTAATGTGTGTGTGTGTGTGTGTGCATGTTTGTGTGTTCATCATATCTCAGTTCCAGCACAGTTTGATATGTACTGTATGTTGTGTGTCAGAAGGGCAGCATGACTGTACATTTCCATGATACGTCCCGGTCAGAATAGTCTCGTCAAGGTTGATGGCATTTACGGTCGGAACATTTCTATTTGGCGAAGTGATGTTCCAAAACAAATGTATCCACAGGATTGACTTGATGGTACTTTATTGCCCTCTTTGGTAGAGACTGATTTTACACATGTTGAGTATTTAGATAAGTCTGAATGCTGAATGTGGCTGTAGTTTGAGGGAGTAAGAATCCCTTAGAAGTCAGCAGGGGTGTGTGGGGTCTACAGTCTCTTAAGTCCCCTTTCACAAATACAGCCCTGAAAATGTGTAGAATATTACAGGATAGTCTGCTCCTGACATTTTACAGAATTCCCCTTTCACACATGTCCCTCACAGCGGGAGATTTTCTCTCTCAGGCATAATGGATGGTGTGAAAGGACTCAGAAAGTTACAGTGTATGTTTACATCCTCGTGTGTAGGAGCCAAGGTTTATTTATTTTATTTTTTCATGCCTTTATTTTAGAGATAGGACAGTGGATAGAGTCAGAAATCTGGGAGAGAGAGAGAGAGTGGGGAATGACCTGCGTGAAAGAAGACAAAGGTCGGATCCAAACCCGGGGCTGCCCGCCTGGAGGACCACAGCCTCCACACATGGGGTGCACCAGGCTACCGGCGCCCCCATGTATTATATTTCAATGGTTTTGGTTTAAATGTTTATTTATTTACTTAACTTGGACACTAGATGGTGATAATAGGTCATTGGAGTGGTCAGGTGGTTTAGTCAGGTGTTTATAGGTCACAGGTGAACAGGAAGTTCACATAAATATAATCATAGCAACATTCGTTGTCTGCTTCATGAACCTTTATTTAACCAGGTAAATGTTCATAATAAACATTATATTTGCCATAAACTGGAACGTCAGCCAAAGTTATTCCATTTTCGGATATTTATTTACTTTTGGAAACTCATCAGGACCTTTCCATACACCTACACAAGAGACGAAAGTTGGATTTGACCACTGGGGATGTTGGATAGTCGCTACAACGTGGATAAGATCATACTGGCAAGCAGAAAAGAATACGAAGCAGCTTCATTACATGCACAAAGATCAAACCAGACTCATGATATGAGATTTGTTTCTTAGAGGCTGGTTGGGAAAAAAATCTGGATAAAGTTGGGGTGAAACATTTTGCCATTTGCCTTCACACATAAAATCTCCAAGCTAATATGCAGCAGAATGTCTTCAAGGTCATTAGATATCTCGTTCAAAGTGGAGGGATACTTCACTTTCTATTTGCACAAACACCTATGAAAAGACCTCATCTGTTGGATATGGACAAAAGTCAAACAGCTTTTTGTGTAACTACATTCTGTAATCCTGAGTCAAGGTTTTCTGTAAGCGATTGTCAATAACAGCTGACACATAAGTCTGAATTTTTCATTATATCTCAGCGTCTCTTATCAGCGCTTGTGTTGCTACCACTCCTCATTACAGAAAGTACGCTGAATACCAAAACAGCTTGAACGGGGTTAGGGAGTATTTTGGGTTACTGTGACTTAATCCAACTATTATCTTAGTCTGAGGGTTTACTGTGAAGAAGCGATTTGTTAACATACCAAGGGAGAACAGAGTTACACTTGTGTGCTGAAAATCCGAAACCTGCAGCGCAGTTTGTCCGTTTAGGTCGTTTTTATTTGTCGCTTCAGGGCAAAATCTACATTTAGAATCATCCTCTATTTTCTTCCATTTCTTGACAGTGCTCCTTCTGCACATCTCAACTCAGAGTGTGTGTGTTGTTTATTTAAAGGTTTGTGTAACTCAAGACTATTTATTAAAAAAAAAAAACCTGCAGTTTATGTGTTTTTGAGGGGGGGGGGGGACGATTTCTCAGCCTGCCAGGGAAAAAGAGTGTTCAATCGCTTCCTTGTAAGATGTTATATGTTGACAATGAGATGATTAAAAAGTGTTTTTCTAAAGAGGGAGAGACACTTTGATTAAAGCAAAGGCTCTCATCTTCATTCTCAAGTTGTTTGCTACATCAAGATGGTCATGTTATATTGGTCATTAGTAAATGGACTTGAGCTTGTATAAAGCTTTTCTAGTCTTCTGAATAATCAAATCACTTTAATAGCGCAGGTCACACCTACACGTTCAACCCCTTTTCACATCCTGATGGTAGAGGTGTTAACTAATCCCATTCATACACATTCATACATCCCGCAGATGAAGCAGCGGAAGCAATTTAAGGTTAAGTGTCTTGCCCAAGGACACATCTGACATGTGGATGAGGATCAAACCCCGACCTTCCAGTTGAGAGACAACTGACTCTACCACTGAGCCACAGCCGTCCATGAATTGCCATTTATTAGATTTTAATTAAGTCAGTGCGTTTCCATGTTAAGTCAAGTTATGGTTATATCTCTTTAAGGCGATTAACTAGACTACTGACCTTCTCCCAGTGTACAAGCACTGAAGAAGAACTGACTCCACTTTGGAAGGTGGCGAGTTGCCCCAGTTCAGCTAGTTACCATTGGACCCGCTATTGCATGTCACATAACTATAAATGTACTCCAATATATTTAACGCCTTCAGCTGACACAACATAAACAGTGTCTCCTCGACTGTCCAAAAAATGCGATGTGATTCTCACTGTAGCACGCACCATGGTGATACCTCCGTCTTGTTTTCTTCTTCTCCGCATTTATGCCGTTAGACTTCTTGATCAAAACCCGGCGTGGGAAATGAGGAGCATGCTCAGAACGCTCGGGCTAGAGCGGATCCGTTAATCAACCCCCAACCGCATCATCTACTGTGGGTGTGTTAGTCCGACTCCCAGAAATTCAACTTCGGTCAGACTCATTTACATGTCTTCTGATGTCCAGTATGAGTCACACAAACACAATAAATCAAATTGTTTTAACACCGTTTAAATGTATGAATGTGTAAGAAAAAGAAAAACACAGCTCTGAGTAAGAGACGAGAACGAGCCAATGACCGAGATCAAGAGATTGTCAAAAGATTGCTTCACCTTTCTTACTTTAAGAATCTCACTACAGACACAACTCTCTTTAAAAAATGTCAAATACAATGATGTTGTGCCTCTATGAATACAGGGTGTCAGTAATTATCAAAAGCGTATCTCTTTCATTCAGTCTGACTTATGAGAGCACAACACACACCCATAGACTCTCTATAAGGCTGATTTCATATGAAGAAGAATTCAACTTTCCTACAACAAAGCATTGAATCCACCAAAAAATCCAAAGCATCCCCATTGTGTTGTCGTTCTCCATTTACCAAGCCGCCCTCAGCATGTGGGAGAGTGTGCATGTGTGTGTGTGTGTGTGTGTGTGTGTGTGTGTGTGTGTGTGTGTGTGTGTGTGTGTGTGTGTGTGTGTGTGTGTGTGTGTGTGTGTGTGTGTGTGTGTGTGTTATTAGTTGCTCTGTTAAATGCACACTGTGGGTGTCTGTGTGGATTTCTAAACTTGGGCTGTTGTAGCTGCCATGGCCAACCACCGACTTGGCGTGTGTGATGCTATTGTTTATCAGTTTATAGGCATGATTTTTGCATACCACCATGATGGAACAATGAGTCACATGATGATATCACGGGGAATAGCATATCCAGTAAGGTATAAATAGCTGCCAAGTTTGAATTAAGTATGAGGGCGTGTGTATTGTAACCTAATGCTCTCTTATTGCTCTATGACGGCGAGTGCATCATAGTCTGAGTATGCCGTGTTCAGACTCAAAACCCCGATTTTGATTAAACGCTAAAGAAGCGTGTAATAATTTAAACTCGTCCAGCATGGCCAGACCGATATCTGATGCTTTGTTCATTTATTGTGGTTATGTTTGTTGGACATGTAATGCCACTTTGGAATACAGATCTGTTGTAGAAGTTTGTGTTTAATGCATTTTAAGATTTGATAAACTGAACTTTCATCTTTGTCATCAAGAGGTACACACCCAAGTTTGGCTTTCACATCTGGGTCAGTTGATTTTGACTTTTAAGTCTGTTTTTAATTGCTCTCGATGCTTAACATTTTATTTTACTTAAAGAAGTATTGCAAAGAAAACTTGAAAATAACAGAAAGGAAAGATGTCCTGGTTTTAGCAGTCACTCTAGACCTTGATAGCATCCTTTAAAAAATGAGTTTTGGTACATGAGATAAACCGTTGTTGTTGACAAAGTTGATATCAGAAGTCCCTCTCTTCTTGATTTTGATTGGTCGGTGAGGAAAGAAGTGACATTGATGAGCGTGGCAGTATCATAAAAACGATTGAACTATTGTCAACTGAGAGCGCTGTGACTGCAGCGAAAAAAAAAATCAGCTGATGCCGAGGGACGCTGAGAGCTCCCTGTATCTGCCCCTTTGAATGGACTGTTTGAATGCATCGCCCAGTGGAATTTCTTAAAAATTGATTTTCCGCATTTCAGAAAGCGGGAGATGGATTCTCCAAGTCTCCATCAATGGAACTAATTAGTAAAAAGTTCACTGACAGTTCATCCGATATCAATAATCACTGTCACTCCAATAGAGCAGATGATGGGTGTTTATTTTAGCAAGCTGGAGAGCTTCACAACACCAGTTTTGGTGATTTTTCTCCCAATACTAAAGCAAATATAATAAACCCAGATGGGGCAAGATAAAAGACACCAAACACTATCTTATTGAGACCAGATTGAAGCTGCGTCCTTTTAAAGAGAAGAGGGACAACTTTGTTCTCCTTTTCCACAAACTGTTTACATGTCCGTAAATGTTTATTTGAGATAATATTTCACCTTTTGTCAAAGGTGTCAGGCGCTGTATACAGTACGCCGCTGCATATGGTAAGGCATTCCTCTGTGACATACACATCTGTCTCGTGGTAGAAAAAAGAAGCAGCTGCTTAAAGGGATCTGTAAGAGATCAGCGACGCTTCTTTTAGCTCCATTTGTCTGCCACAGGAATGATTTGAAAAGACATGTAGGAGGACGTTTTCCATCTTCTTTTATCAACTCTGTTTATTTATAACTTAAATGCATTTCACTTGAAACATTACCGAAACAATAGTTAGAGAATCCCTGTCAGAAACGAGCTTTATGGGCCAAGTATGTCCGCACACGACCTTCGACTTTTTTACATTACTTTAAATCTACAGACACAAAACAGAAGAATAACTGTTTTTACATAAACTCCTGAACCTTTCTGGAGGGGTCGCATTGTTCACACATGTACTTCACAGAAACGTTGCAGGAATGGCCGACTAAGCAGCAGCTTCTTTAACCCCTCCCACTGGCTCATGGTGAATATTTCTGAATGTTTGCTGTTGCATTTTCGCCTAGGTTCCCCCTGACTTCTTGTGGAAATTCTACCAGGGTGCTTGCAGGAAAAAATCTGGGTGAAGGCAGGATAAAAAAAAAAAAAAAATCATGCGAAGATTCCTGAAGATTTTGAGGAGTTTTGTGCATGTGTGAAAGCACTTCATAAGTACATTAAGTTTTCCTGCATTTTATTATCAGGACAAACTTCCTGCACCATATTTGCACCAGTTGCATCACACAGTACTCCCAGCCCACTGATCCAGCCGGATGCCCGCTGCCTGTGAATTGATGTGAACTGTTTTGTTATGAGTAGGAGCCCACAGATGGCCATGAGAAGGAGCAAAGGAGCTTTTGATGAAGAGGCCAGCTGGTATCCTTTCTCCCCTTTTCCTTTGCTGTGCTCCCTCACACCTCCTTCAAGGACCGTTTCATCATTTCCTTGTATTCCAGAGGGACGATGAGGGCCTTCTGGACTGGACTCACAGTTCCGGGATGCTTGTGTACCTGTCACTCACCCTCATGAAAGGACACAAACACACACACACACACACACACACACACACACACACACACACACACACACACACACACACTGGTTGCTGCATAAAGCTGGCAGATGACAGCTGTTTAAGCAGAGACTGGCAGAGGCTCATTACAGCATCATTCATCAGAGTGACATAATGAAGGAATGTTTGAAGAGCCGTTGATGATGTTGTTGTGATGGAGGGCATGAGGGGATGAATGCAGCTCAAACAGCTTCAACAGCTTCCCTCCCCTTGGTTTTTATTGTTCCCGTTTGAGCTCAAGAAATCATCATCTGTCTCAACTATGTGACACTTCTTTGTGTCTTTGTGGTTTTTCTACATGGTGGTCTGTCCTAAGTCTGGTTGTTGGAGAAGAACAAAGATTTCCTCAGAACTGTAAATAGTCCTATTTGTTTTCCTCGCGGGACTGAGTGATTTGTTTTGTTCTTTAAATAATTCTATTTGACTGATCCAACTCTGCTGTCACAAGGACAGATACAGGAAATCTTTCTTACCGAAGGCCATAACTCTGTACAACAGTTCACCTCTTGCGAGCAGAGAACTGTCATCATGACAGCTCCCTATTTCAATACTGTTCATTTACAACTCTGTTTTTGCACATTTACATTTATCTCCAGCAAAGTATGTTGTATTTAATATTTTCCTATTTAAGACTAGTAATGCTAAATTAAATCCTGGTTGTATATATTCCCATTCTTAGTTTTGATATTTTTAGTGCTTTTACTTTGTATTTAATATTATATTATATTTAGATTTGCTAATATTGTGTGTTTGGATAACCTGCTGCTGTAACGCCACAATTTCCCAGTTTGGGATCAAGTAATTCTACTCTATTAAATTCAAACAGCAGTCGCTATTAGGGGTGGGAAAAGCAGGCTAACTCATGATATGAGTACGTGGCCCAGTATGGATATTTTGCCCCTCCCCTAGCTGCTTTATCGCTCTTTTCACTAGACGATCTGTTCCTCAGATTTTCTATGTCTACTTGTTCTTGTAGTAGAATTTTATACAACATTAATGTGTGAGTTTTTAGCAGGCGATGCTTTCAGAGGTGTTAAAATGAAGAAAACGAGAAGACGTATAGAGGGTAGAAGAGGGATGAAAAGAGAAGAAGGGCGTATGAAAGCGGAGTGGACTTCTTTTGAAAGTTTAACAAGAAAAGGGGGGTTGGAGGAGTAATGGTGCATAACTTCTTCCTGTCGTCAAGAAAAAACAAAATGTATTTAACAGAAACTGTGAGACTGTGGACGTGGGGGCGGCCGAGTGCAAAAAAAAAAAAAGGGTAAAAAAATGGTAAGCTTTGATTCGTTTTGTAGCTCAAAATGAGCTTTAGCCAACATATTAAAGATGAGTAGTGATATCAACAATACTGTGCCCAAAAAAGAGAGCTTTGTCACAGGGTCTCCAGGGGTAAAAACAGATTTGAACTGATGGGGTCAGTTTAGCCAAAAACACCAAGAGAGTCAGCTTCCCAGCATCACAACCCTCCAGATCACAAAGTGGCGTTCATTAACACATTCCTGCACACGTGGGATGGCTCGGCTCGTCTCGACACTGACAGGAAGAAGAACAAGGAGATAAGAGCAGCAGGCACTGAAAGCATCAGGAAGGCGAGACGGAGGCAAAAAACTTTAAGTGAGTGAGCGAGAGAGAGAGAGAGAGAGAGAGAGAGAGAGTGGGGAGGGGAAGGAGAAGGAGAAAAAAAAAGTTTCACCTTCCATGTGTCTTCGGTGCGCAGACGGCTCTGTCAAACAGCAGAAGATGAACTGCTACTTAGAGGAGAAAGAAGGGGGCAGGAAGCGAGCCGTGTTGTCAAATGAGTGTGTCTTAAGTGGAAGGGGGAGGCGGGTGGTGTTTACACGGGCTTATTGAAAGGGGCTTTTCTGGTAGGCTTTGTTTGACATGGCCGGGATAACTAATGAATATGTTCTCTCTCTCTCTCTCTCTCTCTCTCTCTCTCTCTCTTTTTTTCTCTCTTCTGTCATTCTGTCCGTCTCTCTCCAAATCTCCTTTCTTCATCTTTCCGTCTCATGCACAGTATCCCTCTGACTCCTAACCCCTCTCTCTCTCTCTCTCTCTCTCTCTCTCTCTATCTCTCTCTCTTTGTATCTTTCCTCTTCTTTCTTTCTTTCCTTTTTTGTTTCACTTTCCACAGAGATGCATTTGTTCAAAAGAGGCCTTTGAGGTTTTTTTTTTTAGTTTTCTGGGGCCACGGTTGTTAATTGTGTGTTTACAGTGGGCCCCTATATCCTGCCATGGAGCCCCCAAAATCTGCCTATAGGGGAGACCTGAGAGCTCATAGTGGTATCTGAAAGCCGATTTTTAGCGAAGGAGCTTGAAACAATTATTGTGTCAAGCGAAGTGAACGGGAAATTCAGGCGGTTTCAGAGCACAGAGCGTTTGACTTTTTAGCATGTTTTGACATAAGCGGTACTTAGGGGCATTTCAGCTGAAGCCCCATTGGTCAGTGCGTGTTTTTCCTCCCATGTTCTCTTACCTGTGTCCATCAAAAAGTATGTTATTCTATGAACATCTGTCTGAGGCATATGAGAGAATGTCTGTGCCATTCTACACCAGCGCTAAGAGAGCGTATATTTTTCATCTTCACAGAGGCAATATTTTCTCTAGAAGATAAGAGTTTGGGGGGGAACATTCAGGGTTAGAGCCTTCCTTGCCTTTTTAAAACAGCAAAATATTTGACCTTGGTCACGCTCCCCCTCCCCCGGACAGATGGACCATGGCTCATTGAAAACATGCACATAATAACCTCGGGACAAATGAAACATTCAGCAGACTCTTGCTTCTACAAACTTTTTGGTAGTCGGAGAGGTCAAGGGCAGAGAGAAAAGAATATGAGACAATCAAGAAGAGAAGAAGAAGGGAAGTAAGATGAAAGTGGTGTGATACTGGATTGTGTTAAGAGCTCTATTCACAATACCGCAAAATGTACGGTTGCCCAAACAATATACCGTAATCTCTTATGCATTGTCACCGTCTTTTTTACGGTAAAATTCTGGCAATCACAGTATTTTACCGTAAAATACCGTAAATGTTTTTTTTTTTTTTTTTTTTTTACAGTGTACTGTTTCAAGGCATGGCATCGACATCACTGTTTCACCTCCGATATTAATGTAGCAGAGGAGTAATGGGAAGGGGGGGGCGAAGTGATCCCCCCTCTGTAGCGTCTGCGGGGTTTGAAACAGAGGCGTTACAGGGGCAAGATGGGACAGGCGCAGCGCTGTGTGTGTGTGTGCATGTCTGACTGTGTGTGTAAGTGGAGCTCCCTCTGAGCCGTGCTCTCTCGTGCGACAAGCAAGGGAGATGACTTTTGAAGATTGATAAGTCCACTAATTGAAACACTTGCTGACTAGCTGGCAGCAAAAACCTGAATTTTCTGGTTCGAAATCAGAAAATTCACTTTGAGCAAGAAGCATTAATGACTACATTTTGTCTACAGTGTGTGCTGTGGCTTTTCTTTTTTTTTACCCCCTCTTTGTTATCTATCATCTATCTCCTACTGTCTTTCTCCTACACACACACACACACACACACACACACACACACACACAAACACACACACGCACACTCACACAGAGCAGTAGCCAGGGATCCCAGGTGCAGGCTGGATGTGAAAGGCTTTGTGTTTTGTCAACAGCACAGCAGCACCTCACATGACTATCCAGCGGACTCACGCAGGGAGGACAGGGCACAGAGAGTGGACGATGAGAAGAAGGAGCCGCGTGGGAGATGAGAAGAATAGATCGGCGGCAAAATAAGCACGTAGGAAAAAAAACACAAGTTAGTTTGAATGTTGAAAAAGAAGAAAGAAAAAGATATAGAACAAAGAAAAGAGGGAGAGGGAGCTCGGCACGGAGCGAGTGAGCTTTTAGGGAGCAGGACGGAGGAGGTGAGGGAGGGAGGGGGAGACGGAGTGAGAGAAAGGGTGGAAAAGGCCAGTGGCCTCTGCTCTGTCCCCTCTGTGTGCTGCTAAACTGCCCACCAGTTCCCCGCAGCTCTGTCACTTCTCGTTTGTTAATCCCCCCTTTCTTCTCCCCCCCTCCTACTCTTCCTCGCTCCCTTTCTCTCAAATCGGTCAATTGTTAATGTGACCCCTTTAAACCCCGCCGCCCCTCTCTCGCAGCATTGTCAACACATTATCAGTGTGTACAAGAGACACATTTAGGAAGGGAGGCGCTCGATGCCTGTTTGGAAGAATTTGCCAAAGTTGTTTTATCGTTGACGGTTTAAGTGACATATTTAAAGAGACTGTAATGATTCATAATATTCTATGAAGATCAAGAAGGACTATTTCACTTCACACATACTTTATCCTTAGTGATGTAACGACGGCAGACAGATTTAGACCTGCTGGAGGTTAGAAAACCAACGTCGCGTCACATCACAGGGCTTCTTCTTCGTTGGTGTTAGCTCACATTTAGCAACTTCAACATGAATCGAAAGAACGAGCGCAGACAACGGAGCAATGCCGCCTTGATTGTAGCACAAAGGAGAAAAAATCAAAGCTTTAGATCAGTGGCAAACTCTAAAGCATAAAAACAAGAGAAATGTCGCGACGGATTTGAAACACATGCACATACATTAAGCTAACGTGTGAGGAAATGTGTGTGTGTGTGTGTGTGTTTCAGTACGTCAGGGAGCTCTAAGCGTTTTGTCCCCTGGAGGGAATTCTTTGATGTTTAGTGAGAGACAGCTGAGCTCAGATGAAAGAGAAGATACCTCCTCATTATCTGACACTTGACTGACGGCCTGTAACCACCCTGAAAATACACCGCACCTTTTTTTTTTAAGTTTCCATCTCGTCCAATTTGTCGTTCATTAGTGAGGCTTCTTTATGAGCGCTTCAACTTTGTTAGTAATTTGACTGGTGAAAAAGCACCTTGTCTGTCATTAGCCACAGCCCGGAGAGAGACACACCGCGGAAACAAGGCTCCTGCTGGCTAGTTAGCTTAAGGGATTATTATTTAGAGTGGAATATTAAATCAAAGATACAGTAAGAGTTGTCACGATTCCATACGATAGGGCTTCGACACCTGTTTCCAAAAATGTGTTTTCACACTTGCAGAAAACTCCTGAAAAACTCCTGATATTTCCAGGAGGAGCTGAATGTGTGAACGCTAACAGCCACATTTTTCATTCAGACTTCACCCAGAGTTTCTCCTGCCAGACCCCTTTAGTATTTTTTCAGCAGCAAGTCTGAGTGAGCTGATGTGAGAACGCTGCAGGATATTCTCCGGAGAATTCACCTCGAGCCAATAGGAGCAAGCCTCCTGAAATGATCTAGATATTTTCAGGTGAAAACGGCTTTAGTTACCCCGTGTGGGGTCATTTCTTGCATAGAAAAAATCACCAGACTGAATCAGAGTTATGAAGTGGCCTAGCTGCCATGCTAGTGCTGAGTCATTCTAACACTAGCATGCTTCTCTGCTGTTTACATTACTTGCTGCTATGTATCATACCAAGTCACTTTAATCATCACTTGTCACTTTATCTTGTCATTCTCTGCACATACTGTCTCAATTCCCTGCAGTTTACTTCATCACTCATTCATTTTGTACTTGTACATACCCCCTATTTGTATTTATCTTATCTAATCTATTCTGTTTAATGTGTATTTTGTATTTTGAGCTTACTTGTCTGTGCTGCTGCAACGCCCGAATTTCCCCTTTGGGGATCAATAAAATACTATCCTATCCTATCCTATCCTCGTTGTGTGTCCCATTCAGCAGGAACTCACAGCTACGACTGTGGTCACATATTGGCTTTTATTTTTGAGGATATTTATCACAGAGTCGTTCTTCCTGACAGCTTATATTCCATCTGTTTCACTTGAGAACAATCTGGTATCACATCTATCGACAACAAAATATAGAAACTCCTGAGAAGTTGAGGGTAATTTTAAAGTTTCCCAGTGCACAGAAAATGCTTACACACAACCATTTCTTCTCTCAGCGTGAAACATGTTCTGTAGTTTCTGACCTATAGGAAGCTCAATGCACTTCTTGTGCTTTAAATGTCTTTGAAGGTTATCTCCATCTCTTCCGCTGCACTGCATGTCACCGTTTCACTGTGAGGACAGCTTAGCATTTGTTGAAATGATTTGTTCCGTGTGCGCTGTCTCACATGCTGTCCTGTTTACGGGTCCAGATTCTTTGTGAGAACGGTTCCTCTCGTAAACATGTTGCACTGAGGAAGAGGAGTTTAAGAGAAGTCTGCTCAGAGTTCAGATCTGCTTGTAGTTTATTTCAGAGAGGAAGGACTCTCAGCGCTCGCAGCTGTTCCGCATCTGGTCTCAATGATCACGCTGGAATGAATGAAAATCTTAAAAGCCATGAAGGAAAGACACTTCCGTGATCCTTTTCTTTCCCTCAAGTGACAAACAGGTGCTCTTTTGAAATCTGATAAGTGGGAATACAAAGGCTCAGTTCTCTCAGCTGTAAGAGTAGAAAGAACAACATTTGCTGTGAGTGGACACATTTCTCAGTATCAGGTGTTCTCAGAGTTACTTTTTTTGTTGCATATTTTTCTTTCTTGAATTTCCTTTTTTCCATTTCCCTGTTATTTTTTATTTTTTTTTATTTTGGCGGATTCAATTGTGTCTCCATAATGTGAGTCGTATTGTGCTCCCTGTTCAGTCTGCCAGCTCATGTGGAATAGATTCATCCTGTGAATACAGAGTTTATATTCTCCGTCTTGGCGAGCGTAGACCAGCACAGCGACGGGGAACTGGAGAGCAGAGATATTAAACTTGGGCCCCCCCCTGAGGGAACTTTACACAAACCTGCAGGTGGATGCTGATGTGGAGGCGGGGCTTAGGAAGAGCTCCAAGCAGCTGCAGAATCAGAGGAGCAAAGCAAAGAGCATTTAGCATTGTAATGCAGGATATAAATAACCTATATTTAGAAGACAGAAATAACATTTGACTGATTCATATTGAACGTTTCAGCATCGTACAAGGCTTAATGATGCAGCGCTGCATGATCAGAAGGAACAGAAAGTGTTGCGGTGCATGAGAGTAGCGTGAGCCTCAGCACTGACGTTGTAATAACTAGGGGTGGGAATCACCAGAGGCCCCATGATTTCATATTATTGTGATACTCGAGTCACAATACAATATTATTGCAATTTTAAACATTGTGCGATATGCTGAGAATTGCGATACAATATTTTGAGATTTAACTTTTTTTAACTTCATATCATGTCCACAAAATTTAACTAAATGAAGAACTGTTTTGTTGTTTTTATTTCTACACAGTAGGAGTCAAGCCCACAGAATGACCAACACTGTGATAAAGTCAAACCCTGTAAAATGTCTCTGTTATGAGTTATATTTGAGCAAAAAGTTGATGTGCAATACATGAATTTACAAAACATATTATCAGAATCTGACGTCAAGTGGGCAAGTCGGGCACCTAAATTATTTTCTGAGTTTCCGAGTTGTTGTTCCGACTTTAGCCGATGTCCATGTGCATTTTTACAACTCGGAAACTTGTTTTTTTCCGACGTATCCCACACCACATGAATGCACCATAAGCACCAGGCTGTCACACTCTTTCTAATCAGCTGGATGAAAATCAAGCTGCTATTGGCTGCCCTCAGATTAATTGGTGCCAATTGAGTGAGGGGAAAAAATATTTTGGAATCAATAGAAATTATTTTGCACACACACACACACACACACACACACACACACACACACACACACACACATTGTTTAATGCCTAAAAACCAGCGTGTAGACTTTAGAGACTTAAAAAAAGCTAACATGCATGCTTCAATTTGTGTGCGTTGATTACACTCCATATTATAATTGCTAGTTTGAATAATATTATTGCACATTGCATGTTTTTCTCTTATCCCGGAGGTCTAGCTCATACACTTTCTTTCTTAGTTTTTTTACATTTCACAGAATTTTTAAATACATGACTCATCTCTTTGCACTCTAAAAGTTGTTGCACATTTTTTTCCCTCAGTCCTAATAGACCTTTTTGTTCGACTCGTGGTTTTCATTATGCATGAAGCTTACTACATCCTGCTGTTTTTTATTTTTATTTTGCAGATCTTCTCTAAACAGCCCCCAGCAGCATGAGTCCATACATATGATGGCATTAATAATAGAAAACGCTGACCACCCCCGGCGGTGTTGGTGCTGCTTCCTGTGTAAAGATGCACCCTCTATGATTCATGGGGTTTTTTTTATGCCTTTATTTTTAGAGATAGGTCAGTGGACAGAGTCAGAAATGGGATAAAGAGAAAGAGAGGGGAATGACATGAGGGAAAGGAACCAGAGGTCGGATTCAAACCTGAGCCGCCCGCTTGGTGGACTATAGCCTCCGTACATGGGGCTCGCACTCTAACCACTTGGCTACTACCGGCCCATAGATCAGATTTTAATTAGTTTTTTCTCTTGCCCTGCTAACTGTCTCCTTCTTTGTCTTGCTTTTTATAGGAAACATATTGGACAGCATGCTGCTGAAAGCGTCCAATAAGGAGGCGGTGGAGAGTGGGAAGGAGGCGAGTGGCAGCACAGCTCCCGCTTCATCCTCACAAAGACTGCTGTGGTGTCACTGTTACCATCACTGTCCTGACGATTCCACCAATAACACGTGCAGGTACTGCTGGAAACATCTGCACATGCTTACATACATACATGTACTGGTCACCATCTTACCTGCACTGGAGACCAAAATAAAACAGAAAGTAAAAATCTATATTTGGAGGGGATTTGCTCATGCATCCACAGACGGGGCTTATATATGTTTTGTAGTTAGTGAAGCTTCTCTTTGTGTTTCAGGACGGATGGTTACTGTTTCACCATGGTGGAGGAGGAGGGAGGGGTACCCGTGTTGACTGCAGGATGCCTCGGGCTGGTCGGATCAGAGTTTCAGTGCAGGGTGAGTAGAAACTGTCACAATGCAATCCCCCATAACGCTCTCACTTTTCTATCCGCTATCTCTGATCTTTAAAATGTCAGTGACTAATTCAACGTGGATGTGAAGAATCACAAGAACGTAGATGCCAATGATTGAAACCTGACAGGACTGTTGTGTCTATATATTTCCAGATCCACTTTTTGTGTAATTAGCATGAAATCCAACAACCCTCTGTCTGCTTTAAAGTCTTTATATAGTCTATATTTTTTTTTTTTTCACACTTAAATATAATAGAAATCAAGTATATCCTCTGAAAATAACTCTGTGAGTCATGACTGTCTACAATGGGTGTAACACCCGAGTCCCACTGTCTGTGATGTTTTCAGAGTTTTCAGAGTTCTATCTTCAGTTTGTTTACATCGCCCGGACGGCCGGCTGACTCCTCCCCTCACGTATAAAAGTTGTTTAACTGAGGGACTAGAGAAAAGAAGAATAACATACTGTACTCACTGTTTAACTGTGTTTCTAGATCAATTCATTAAATTAGCCAATTAAAAAATTAGAATTTATTCGATAATGTGAGTCTAGAGAACTGCTATTTTAGTTGCGGTGGTGTAGAAACATTTATAGTTTTATAGTTTATAAATCTGGTATCATGACGACCCTCTTCACATTTAATGAAGTGACTGTGGATTAAACAATAGGAGCATTTATTCAGTTGTCATAATTGAATTTTTTATATCTTAATCTTGTAATCGTTTAAATGAACAGAAAAAGTGGAAAAGAACCTGCGATGTAAAAATACTCTTCTTCTCTGTCTTCCAGGATACGGGGAACTCCCGTCAGAGGAGATCTCTGGAGTGCTGCACGGACCAGGATTACTGTAATAAAAACCTGCATCCCACGCTGCCACCGCTGAAGCCGCCTCGTGAGTTCATCTTTCTCCTCCCGTCTTTTTCTGCAACATGAAACACAAGAAAGAGACCCGCCGAGGTTCCCCCCTTGTCGTCCGGTTGGCAGGTGACAGGGACAGTGATCCAGACAGGGGCCCAGAACTGTGGCTGACAGTGTTAGCACACCGGAGTCACAGACAGAGATAGCATGGCTTTGTCAGAGTCAAAAGACAGCTAAAGTGGGGGGGAGTTGCTGTCAAAGCTGTCGTGCAGCTCGCAGTAGCTGCTGAGGTCTCTGCTGTGTAAAACACTATCCTCCATGTGTGAGTGTGAGAAGCCTTTTGTGTATTGGAGAGACAGTAAGCTTAGATTCCCAGGGAAATCACGAGCCGCAGCAGCAGACACCGGGGGGCAACAGTCATCAATCTGAAACCCTATCAGAGGGGATCAGGAAAGAGAATTCATCGACTAATACCGAGGGCTTCCTCTCGCTGTCGACTGGGGGCCCCCGAGGGAGGAGAGTGTGTGCCAGAAGAAAATGAAAAATTGATGAGTGAAATATGATTTGTACTTGATTTACTGTACACCAGTTCTTTTCCCAATGACCTGTGAGGATGACTGATCTCTCGGTGTAATGTTCTTTCTGTGGCTCGCCCTTTTTGTACATCGGGGATATCAGACGTGCTGCAGAAAATGATTTCCTCACAAAATATCTGGACGTTGCCCTTTGATGAGATTAGTGTGGATCATCGAGAGTCAAAGAGAAATGACAAATATTCTCTGGCCCCTTTTCTTCTTCTATCCCTGCTGACTTTATCCTCACCTCTCTATTTCTCCCCTTCCTCCCCCCCCCCCCCCCCCCCCTCCAGTCTATGTAGATGGAAAGATCCACCACATGGCCTTGCTGATCTCAGTCACCGTGTGCAGCATTATCCTGGCCGTCATCATTGTCTTCTGCTACTTCAGGTTAATTCCACTTTCCTATGAAACTCACACACACACACACACACACATCATTCACTCCTTTCCTTCCCGTATAAAGCCTCATCTTTAAATCCCCTAAACTTCTCATGCATGCAGCGTACTGTATGCTTCCTTAATTATTTTATTCCCTTTGTCATTTCATCTTCAACCTGTTTGATTTTTAGATTGTAAGCTCACTGGCTCTCTCTCTCTCTGGCTCTCTCTCGCTCTCTCTCTCTCTCTCTCTCTCTCTCTCTCTCTCTCTCTCTCTCTCTCTCTGTGTGTGTGTGTGTGTGTGCGGACAGGTATAAGCGGCAGGAGTCCCGTCCTCGGTACAGCATCGGCCTGGAGCAGGATGACACCTACATTCCCCCCGGAGAGTCTCTGAAGGACCTGATAGAGCAGTCTCAGAGCTCAGGCTCAGGCTCAGGGCTCCCTCTGTTGGTGAGACTCTCAAATTGCAGCTCAAATTCCTGTTCAATAAAAACAGATGCACTGAGATATCAATCAATCAATCAATCAATCCAACTTTATTTATATAGCACCTTTCAGACAAATTAAATTGCAGTTCAAAGATCTTTACAAGAGTGCAGAAAAGTTATTGACAAAAAAGTAGTTTATAAAATCATTGAGAGATACAGTCAATCAGAAGGACGCATGGCATCATACCTCATAAGATTTTAAGTCATGTATTTTCTTATTTACTACATTGTTTGGAGCGGAAATGGTGGATGATTTAAGACAGACTATAAGATTTGAGTGTTTGTTTTAATGCACTTTAAAGTTTCAGTGTTGATGGAGACGAAAGAAAAATGAAATCAATCTTTTACAAGAAGAGTTATTTATCGACTTTATGTCACAAAACCTACATTGTTGGCTTTTTCTTAATGAAACGTTTGGTGCTTCATGTGCTGAAATAAAGTGCAAAACAATCATGAATCTAAAGTCTATTCTGAAGCCCTTTTCACACGTGCACTCCTGGAAATTTCTGGAAAATGTAAGGACTGTGTGACGTTGAAATCTTCCTGAGTTGCATATGCACACATCTCCCCAGTGACGAATCTAGAGCCTGTTGGGGCCCTAGGCAAAAATCAATTCATTCAGCAAAGAGAACGAGTGCTGTCAGATGGGCCACTTTGCAATTGCACATTTGAGGCCGCTGCTTTGGGGGCCCCCTACTGGTCTGGAGCCGCAGGTTGCCTGTTGACAAACAGCGCCCCTGCAGGTCCCTCACAGCGGGAGACAGCTTTTGCATTTTTCATCAAAGCCACATGTTATTAGACATATTCACAGTCTCCATGAATGAGTGGAGAAGTACAAAATGGCGAGCAGAAAAGAAAATGAAGCAGCTTCATTAGATGCATGAAGATTGCACCAGTCGTAATATGAACATCATCAGGTGGGCTGGCAGGGTGAAAAAACTCAACCGTCTCCATCCCCTTCTCCTCGACAGGTGCAGAGAACGATAGCCAAGCAGATCCAGATGGTGAAGCAGATAGGCAAGGGGAGGTACGGCGAGGTGTGGATGGGAAGATGGAGGGGAGAGAAAGTGGCCGTCAAAGTTTTCTTCACCACCGAGGAGGCCAGCTGGTTCAGAGAGACGGAGATCTACCAGACCGTCCTGATGAGACACGAGAACATACTGGGTAAGGAGAACGCTTTCTGTCTTGTGAAGGCATCTGTCTGTTCATCTTTAGATCTGTTTTTTCTAAATTTTTCCTTCTCTTGAAATCAATAAAACACTTTTTTGTGTTTTTGTGCGATTTAAAGGGACAGGCGTGAATAAGTCTTCTCTAACCCTTCGACACACTTCATTCACAGACACATATATGGATTAACTGGTGTATCGATAGGCGGTTTATTTAAAAAGAACTGCATGAACTAGCAGGCAAAAAGTGAAAAACTAACCAATAAAAAGTCTTGGAATTGAATTTACCAGTCCTTAACTATGCTGCACCACACAGCACCAAGTACCAAAACAGATCAATTATAGCCAGGAGACCCAACACCACAACACACACACAATTATAAAGTAGACAACAACCGACTGCAGACACAAGCTTGCATAATTAAACAGCACAAGACGCATAGTAATTAAGCACAGGAGCAAAAGATCACTTGCCAGTAAACGAGGAGACAGACGAGATGCTGCGGTGCATAATGCATCGACAACCGGAGGCTACATTAAGTTTTCTAAAGTCTGCCTCACATGAAGCTGCACTAAAATAGTTGTGATTTACAGAGTGACCTCACTGCAGCTCTCCCTCTCTCTCTCTTCTCGCCCCCTTCCCTCCCGATTCACAGGTTTTATAGCCGCTGATATCAAAGGAACCGGCTCCTGGACTCAGCTCTACCTGATCACAGACTACCATGAAAACGGCTCTTTGTACGACTACCTCAAATCCACCACTCTGGACAGTAAAGCCATGCTGAGGCTGGCCTACTCGTCCGTGTCGGGACTCTGTCACCTTCACACTGAGATCTTTGGCACCCAGGGGAAACCTGCCATCGCCCACAGGGATCTGAAGAGTAAGAACATTCTGGTGAAAAGAAACGGGACCTGCTGCATAGCCGACCTTGGACTGGCAGTTAAGTTCATCAGGTGAGAGAGTCGGGAAGATGATTTATAATCAGATGATCGTGAGCTGTAATATTTTGAAGGATGTCAGTGGATTATTTGATCTTCCATTTTCTAATTGTCCCCGTCTAATATCTCCGTCCCTGCAGTGACACCAACGAGGTAGACATCCCTCCCAACACCCGGGTGGGTACAAAGCGCTACATGCCTCCAGAGGTGCTGGATGAGACTCTGAACAGGAGTCATTTTCAGTCGTACATCATGGCCGACATGTACAGCTTCGGGCTCATTCTCTGGGAAATCGCTCGACGTTGTGTCTCAGGAGGTAAACTACTTTTTTTTGTGTGTCTTTGCCAAGCGGCAACCTCCGGTCTTGAAAAATTAAGCCTTTTTGGAAGTGCAAAATCCTGCAGTTCGTCGAGTGTTTGGAGTTTGTAAACGATTATGTTGTTATTCATAGTGACATGATTGACAGCTGGGCGCGATGTAACGGTTCGTCAAGAGGTTTAAAACCCGCCTCAGCTCCAGCTCTCAGTCTGTCGTTAGGCTGACTGAAAGTTAGACTGAGACAGGATTTCCAACATAGCGGCTGCTGCTGATGAGCCTCCAGAGCCCCCTGCAGGAACATATGGCTGATGTCACTCAGGCTTCAAACATTAATATTTACAGTCTATGGTCTTTGCACATCTCCTCTTATAAAAAGTAGGCTGCCAAAATATCTACTTGTGCTTTTTGATGGTCTTACAGTTTTTAAAATTAGGGCTCTTTTCTATCAGACATTATCAAATCTAAAGCAAAAAAAACTGCGGGTATATTTACAACCGCCCAGGTATATTGGCAGACTGTTTTTAAAGTTTTAAAACAGTCTGTTTTTGCCTTGATATCCTTTTATTTATCCCTCTACAATCGCCAAGTAAGATGGATAAACTAGTGGATGATCTACTCTCTCTAGTCTCTACTACTCGAGTCCATGTTGCGAGTAGCGTCTGATACATGCTCTGCTCACATCCCTCTTACAGTCTTTCTTCTGTCCCCTTCTCATCGTAGGGATCCTTGAAGAGTACCAGTTACCATACCATGAGTTGGTTCCCACAGACCCGTCATATGAAGACATGAGAGAGGTGGTGTGCATCAAGAAACTACGACCGTCCTTTCCTAACCGATGGACCAGCGACGAGGTAAAACGTTTTAAAATGTGCTTCAGAGACATAAAGAATCAGACACATGAATGACCTCTCTAACATGTTAACATGTCTCTCCTCAGTGTTTGAGACAGATGGGGAAGCTGATGACAGAGTGCTGGGCCCACAGCCCCGCCTGCCGCCTCACAGCCCTACGGGTCAAAAAGACACTTGCAAAGATGTCAGAATCGCAGGACATAAAGCTGTGAGCGGATACTGCCAGATGTGTGTGGTTTTTTCCTCACACATTGAAAGGGCATTAACTATCACACTGCCGCTGGTCGAGGCCCCACTTTCTTTTTTTTTCGTCCTTAAGGAGACACAGGAAGCAAGATCATCGCTCAGAGATCGGAGGATCACAAACTTTGAGTGTAGATGCCTAGAACTCCCCCCTGTCATTGAAAAACATGGAACAGGACTACAATAGTAAACTTAAACTACAAAGGCCCTACATAGGCCCTGTGTGGAGTGCCGTTTTCATTTCAGAGTAGTACAAGGACTCTAAAAGCAGCTTCCTGCTCCTGTTGGAGAAATAGATTGAATTTGGCCTTGTAGCTGCAGAGAAACACAAACAAGCTACTGACCAGTGAGTGGAATAATCTGAGTGCTTTCTGTGAAAGCTACCTTACCTGTAGATGAAGGTCCGACTGATAGAACGGAAAGGATGTGCGTTATCGCAGCATGACACCTCCTCTGGAAACACTGACCGTCCACTACTGCCTGTATGTCGTGAATTGGACTGAACACTTTTTTTTTTGTCACTCTTAATCTGACTGTTTTTGGTTCCAATGACTGACTGACACTATGTGACAGAGAGAAGAAAACAACAACAAATGTGTATTTTGATGCTTTAAAAGTTCTGTTTATGCTGGTTATGTTTGTAGACACTGAAGAATTTGTGTATTTTTGAGTTTGGGTCAGTTAGGAAAGTTGCTAACAGATTTTTCCATGTAAAATTCAAACTCTTTAATACTAAATGTTGAAAAAAATAAAGTGTTTATGTCAGAAATATTTGCTGGGTCGAGCCTCTATATGTGAGCGTTTCCTTGCCCTACATGAGGAGAGCAGGTGCTGCTACAGGACTGGAGCCAGTGAAGCAGAACGCTGCCACCTGTAGGTGCTCCACAGTAATTACAGGAGGGAGTCTGACAAGGCAATCTCCTAACTGTAGTGGTGACTTCTAAAGATCTACTGTAAATGTGTTGAATTGTGTCGGTGTTAGTCGAGTGGTAACAGAAGAAGTTATAACTCTAAAAAAATATATATGTATGAAACATCTTCAGCCATCCCCACATTGTGAGATTCCTCCTGTGGACATCACAAGGTCACTGTTTTCTCACCACCACACGGCCTCATGCTCGTAAATTAAAGTACAAGCTGAACTCTCAGCATAGTAAACTTTTCGCAGCTCTGGAATCAAATTGCTGCGGTGTAAGGTGGTTAAACTTTGGATACTTCTTGATACCTCGTGTTTTAAAATGATATATAGTCCCCGTTGTAAGAATGATCGAAAGTAAGGAAAAGTACCAGCTTTTTTTGAAAACAGAGATCTTCAGTTATATTTTAAATCCAAAATGCCATGAGCGAACCAAAGAGCAGCAGTGTTCCATTCAGATTCACAGGTTGGCATACTGGCTTTTCTCCAGTCCTTTTTGCATCCAATCAAAGTGCAAAAGTTACATTTCCAGAAGAAATCTAAGATGCACAAATGCTTCGACACTGTTTATGGTCAGGGGAGGTATCATGATCAAGAAGGTGGTTCACCCATGGCGAGGCCCAGCCATAGCACTCCGGCAGGGCTGATCTGTGCAAACTCCCCAAATGTGGGAATCTCAACTGCATAATTTGTGGCAGTGGGGGGCTGTTTCTGCACTCTCCCCTGATTTTTTTCCCAAATAACGTTTTGATTTTGATTCTGATGTATCAAAATGTTGCAAATGTATTTGTGCAATTAAGACAGTGTGCAAGAGTTTGTCTGCAATTTTTGGTGATTTAAAAACCAGAAGTTACCCAACACTTGGTGCCTAGGACTTCTTTTCACATTTTTTACTGATGTGTCAGAATGTGGTACTGTGACAACCCTTCTACAGAGTCTTTACAACTGATCCTCTTGCTTCTATCAGGCGACTTCCCTGGCTAATTTAAATTGTTGATTAGAAGTAGTCAAGTAAGAGGAAGCTTGAACAGAAGTATGAAATAGTTAATGTCCGAACACCTTTCATTACCACAGCTTGCACACTGCTATGTCTTCCACATTAGCCTGCCATCAGAGCAATGCCAGTTAAGATTGTGCCAAAATGGCATAACTCCATTCCTTTTGACTTTTTTAATTCCATTATGCGAACTAAAATATGCGGATGATTAGTCACAGTGGCAGAATAGTTTTGTTCTACATGCCCTTTCCTTCCCTTTGGTTGTTGTGCCTTTTTTTTTTTTAAATCTTCACCTACTGTAGTGTAACGCTGTGTTTTTATCCAGTAAAAGGTTGAACATTGTCCAATAAAGTGTTCCACTGCTCCACATGGCGGATGCTCAGTTTGTGGTGGCTGAACAAGGTGCATACTAACAAGTCTCTTGGCAGTGCTTCTAACTGTTAAGACACGCTCTCCATATTTTCTTCTTTTTAAAAAGGAGCCTTGCCTCATTACGACCCACAGGTGGTGCTGGGCTGCACAGCATGTTAAACAGTGACACCACAAGGATTTTCTGTTTCCACTTCCCCCCCTTCAGGCTACTTCTTCCAGCTAGTTATTGAGTCTGAGGCCTGTAAATATTAATTTCACAGAAGGAAAGTGGAGCAGCAGAAGGGTATTGCAAATCTAATGTATACATTCAAGGTTAAAGCGCTCATGTTATGCTTGTTTTCACGTTTTATCACTCTGAAACTCTAGAGTAGCTTTGATTGATTTACAACTCAAATAATTCCTTAGCTACACTGCTGGGGTATCCATGAAAAAAGTAGTCGAGTGATATCTGTTCAATTTCATGATCTATTATCTAGTTTTTAAAATATTAAAAATGGAGTCCCACAAGGGTCCATGTTGGGTCCTATGTCATTTTTTATTTATATATTTAATTTAGAAAATGCTACAGGTGCAAAGTTTAATTTTTAGGCTGGCAATAAATACATTTATATATAGCTGCTGCTGTCTTGGCTAGGACTCCATTGTAAAAGATAATTTTGCATCCCAAACTCCTGGTTAATAAAGGTTAAAACAGTGATGTAGCTGGTAAAAAAAAACCTGTGCAGTAAACACTCAATCTTCAATCTGTAGTGGTGCAACATGTAAGAAACATAATGGTACAATTGTTCTTTAGAAAAAAATCCACCATAGACACAGATCGTTTTCAGCGTTGCTTATAAATATAATTTATTAATTGTCTTAAAAATTCTTTCTTACACTTTGTACAGAAAACAATTAGAGATAGAGAGGCGAGCGATCAGCAAGGTTGAGCAAGAATCATGAAGCGTGCCAGAATCAGCGAAAATGGACCAACACTACCCCGCACTAATCTAATCAATCCACCCCTGATAGTAAAATAAAAAAATGCACTTACAAGCACTTATAACAGCTCTAGTTATAGACTTCTATCATGATAACCAATGCCAAGTTTGCATAGTAGACACCGCTTTTACAAAACAGGAAAAAAAAAACTTAAATAAAAAACTGGAAACATACAAACTAGTATCTAATTGTACTGCTCTTTTTTTAAATTCTCAAATTTGCCAAATATAGCTGACAGTACACAACTGTACATACTGCGCGTAGAAAACATTTGTACATACTTTGATTTCTCCACAATGCGTTCTTCATTTTCACATCCCGAAGGATCGCCTTTGTGGAGGCCTCTCCTCATATGAAAGCTCTCCTTTTCACAAACAGTCTGTCCCGCCCGTAAACGTCAGACTGAAAACATGGCAAGGAGCACGTTCCAGAGCAAAAGTCACACAGACACTGGTAACCCACATCTCTTTTTAACTGATTGTGTCCTTGCACGCAGTGAAAAATGTGATCCTGTATCCTGCATTCAGACGTTCCTGATCACATGGTATGAAAGATATCGTCATGACCTTTGGGTTCATCTTTGTTCTGAAACAAACTTGAAGTGATGGCTTGATGTTCTAGGCTTTTAATCCTCAAAAAAAAATGTACACACCTCTTTCCCTTTGATTTCCTCACATCTGACATCAGCAGTTATATTTGAAAACATACAAAACATCCACTCCGTCATTTAACCATACACTTTTCTAATTTTGTTAATTAAGGCTGTCTGAAATTAAAACATCTGTTCTTTTGAGGCCTCCACGCCTCCGTTTTGCAACGATGCAAGAGGTCGGATTTTTCACTCGCGCAGAGAAAAATCAATGTGGAAAATCAATGTTTCAAGGTTTCCTCCTGTGTGGGCAACCACAAGATGAAATCTGTCACGAAGCGGAAAGATCTGACCTTTTGTACCGCTGCTAACTCGGCCTTTGTTTGTCAGCTTTGACTGTTTTTCTTTACGGTGTACCTCCTCCGTTTCTCCTCTACACGTGATGTTCAGCTTCATATGGCATCTCTCCATCGTTCAGAGAATCTTACCTCTGGTTTTTAAATATTGTACATGTACTCCCTTTCAACTAAATGTCCCTGTTGCCCTATTCGTGGTGCGTTCAAGTCCCCTGGGGCTTCTGACAACTATTGAAAAGCAACTAAAGATAAGGCTGTTGTTCTTTCCTCAAAGCTGGCTTGATGTAGTTTTCTTCAGACACTGTCAACCTGAGTCAATGCTAACATTAACGCTAACGTTAACACGTCAGCCTTGGTTAAACACGAATATATTACACTTCATTTTACACGAGCCCCCCGTTAGTTCGTATCATGTTTTTAAGCTCTTAATCGCAACTTCATCAACAAATACACCACGAGCTGGAATGTTAGCTGCTGACTGAACATTTGTTTTTTTGATAAAGGGCAACTAACTGATATGTTACAGATTTGACCCGCCGACACACCCACACCCAAAAAAACATCAACAATGGCAAAAAAATAAAATAATAATAATAATAACAATAATGTTAATGAAAGTAACACATAATGACCACTGAACAAAAAATATGCTGATACAAGGTCATTCAAATGAACATGATAATCATGTATTTACACATTTCAGACAATCAAAAATAAACGCTGTCATTCTTCAGAAGCCACTGGATGGCGCTAGTGACCAGAAAAGTCACTGTGATGATCACAAATAAAAAAAACTAACTTGTTGAGACAGAAAAAATGAAAGAAATGTATATCTTCCTGTAGGAGATATATATTTTGAGTATGTTATAATCAAACCTGTATAGCAGGAATCAATGATATCAGCTGTTTGTATTCATCACATACTACTCTGTATATCACCGTATTTAAAACCCCTGTAGTTTCAACTGTATCCTCCCTTTTTTGCGTCCTCGCCCTTTCCTCTGAGCTGGACCCTGACCAGAAACAAGCCCCATCAGTCCTCAGACTGACGCCTGGATAAGAGGTCGTGGTTTACTTAATGTGGCAGCCGAAGCGAGAATTTCCCATCAGGCATTTCAAACAACGTAAATCGAAGAGCAGCATCACTGAAGAAAACACTTTTTCTTTTACTTTGAATGCGTTTGTAGCCTGAAGATGATGGTTTTAATGCTTTACAATGACTTCTTTTCTTGTGTAAAAGTGGGTTCACTGACTAATTTTTATAATTAGTAAATTCAGTCTCCTTTTAAACAAACATTTGAGTATACTGTACTCTTCTGGAGATGGAGAGGAAAGTCTGACAAGCTGCGAATCGATCCCTGGTTCATCTGTTTATCATAAGTGCGGTCTTAAAGGTACCTCCAAACAGATCATGTCTCCGTTCTGTCTCCTTAAAGTAATAAAAATGAAATGCAATTAAAAGTTTCACTTCACTTAAAGACAAACACATGAATTCTGGAGTTTTTCTAAATATGATCACATGTGAAATCCTTCTCTTTTATCGACCTTAGTGTCGACTTTATCGACTACATCACTGTATCAATTCAACAAAACCCAGAGGAAAATAAACAATAGTATCTGAAATATTAGGATCATTGAAAAACTGTTGTTTTAGCTGACCAGTTTTAAAATGACATGACAATTTGTTCCTGTAATTCAGATTTAATTCAGCCCTCTTCAGGGCTCAGGATCATCCTGATTTTGGGATCTAATTTATCCCAATCTTCTCAAATTCTAAACATCAAAAACTGGAGCTTTAGTCTGTATGAAAACCAGGATTGTAATACCCGATCTTATCATGTCTTTTTCTTATTATTTTGAACATCTTGATCCAATCCAATAGTTTTAATCCGATCAAATTACTTTTGAGCACTGACAACCACAAATTAGATTTAAAGGTCACATATTATGCAAATACACTTTACCATGCTTTTCAAACTCTGATATGCAGCCCTAGTCCGTTTACAAACCCCTCAATGATGAGAAAAGTCCATCCTCTCCGTCTTCTGCCTGCACCACTTTTCAGAAAATGTGTGCTCAAACAGGCCGTTTGGAGATTTTCCCTTCATGACATCACAAAGGACAGTAACCCCTCCCCCAGGTGGGTGACACTCCCACAGCTAGGTGTTTGTTCTGCCCTCTGAGTCTGCTTTCTCAACGTTAATGATCGGTGCAAGAAAGCCAAAGCTCTTCTAGAGAGGGGCGTGGTCAGACACAGGTCATTTACATATTTAAAGGTACAGACACAGAAACAGCCTGTTCTGAGCAGGGCTGAAATAGAGGGGTTTATAGGCATGATCAAATACAGGATCAGAGTGGATTTAGAACAAGAAACTTCACAGACATGTTTTAGGGAGCTCAGAGACTTATTTTAAATATTTAGAAAGGAGTATAATATGTGACCTTTAACATGGGCTTCAAAATTCACTACTCAAAGTTTACCAAAACTTCCCTTTTACCACGTGCAAAGTACATGTTTGACAATTGCAAACACATCTTACCCTGTGAGGGTTGGATCTGTTTTGGATCAACAAAGTTAAAGGCTCAGTTGCATTTGACGATGTCCTTTGAGTTTTTCTGACCCTGGATAATTTAACAAAAAAGCCACAAACTGAATACAGACCACAACAGGAATTTATGAACCCCCCCTAATGATGTAATCCAAACCTTCTGTCCAGGGCTTGTTTCTGGTCAGGACGGCGCTGATTGACATTCACTGTGTAGCAGGAAATGATCCACACATATGGACAGCAGAATACATAAAAGTGTTCCCTAGGAAACGATATAAAAGACAACAAACTGTACTGGCAAACACGTACAGCCAAGGCTCGCAGGAGGAGAGAGGGATTACATCTTCATCTCTCTCCTCTCTCATTATCTGTTTTCCATCCTGTTCTTACAGATCATCACCTGCGGCTCCCTCCATCATTTTGTGTTTACGTCCTCCCTCCCTCCCTCTCTGTTGTAATCAGTTTAGCTTCTCCCTCTGTTTACTCCACCTAAAGAGGCTCTAACTCACTCTCTCTCTTTTTTTCTATCCTCGCTCTACCTTCTCCCACTCCTCCATAATCAGTTTATGCTCTCTCCCTTCATCATTGTCTTCCATTCCTTTAGAGGTTTTCAAGGTCGGTACCTCTGTCTTCTTCTGCAGCTCTGCTTCTTTGTTCAGTAGAAAGTAACAGCAGGAGAACAACGAGTGTTACACTAAACAAGGTCCCTTTTTTTTTCGGCGTTTGATGATTCGTTTGTTCCTGATCGACTTCGGTTTGTAGGTTGGGGTTTTCTCTCTACTTCGGTCACAAACGACACTGCAACACTGCTCCAATTAACAAAACACAACAGATGCACACATATCTCGGAAAACCATCTCGAGCACTTCTCGTTGGCATGGCAACCGTGGTTATTTCAACCATGCCGACGTCTTCCCCTTCCCCTCTCGCATCTTATTCTTCCATCGCCATCACCCCAGCTGCAGCGTCGACCGAAGAGAATTCTCACGTAATCGTCTCCAGAGTTCTGTCGTCGTCATGGTGACCACGTTTTTGTTTTTATTTCGTCAGTGTTCTGTCGTCATGGAGGCGAAGCTGCCGTCATGGCGACCCATCTCTTCCAGCACGGCGGCCAGTTCGTTCAGGTCTCCGTCGGGGAAGTGCTGGGCCTCCCACAGGTCCAGGATCACACCTGTCGGACTGGACTTGGTGGCAAAGTAGTTCAGATACCTGCAGAAAACCAGGGAGAGGATCGAGGGTCAGTATGAGGGAATTCATTCAAATTTTCATTTTGTTTTGTTGCTCATTATATTTAAGGTCCAGTAGTAACACGTTTGCAGTCATAGCGTATTAATCCCTTAAGGTGCACTGTAGGTAAGCCGCCACAAGGTCTCCCTGTAGAACGGCCCCACTGACCCGACTTCCAGACAGCTCAGTCGATGAGTTTAAAGTGATATCCATCTCATGACATCACACTTTTCACTGTTCCTTTGAATTGTTTTCAATCACTTTCAATCTGTAACACGTTCCTTTATTCTGTTGTTAACTTAATGTTGTAACATTTCCTTACCTTTTCATGTCCTTTCAGAATAAAAGCAAGTCTGGTATTCAAACCGCAAGTAAACCCTTCGCTTAAATTCAAAATAAAAGAATAAGAAAAAAATATTTGAAATGCAAAATGATGAAATTTTGATTTCGATTCAGCAATTATTTTGATTGAAAAAGTTATTAATTGACAGCCATGATTTTAACAATTTCTAATATGTTTCTTTGACTATTTTGAGCACACAGAGCTGCCTTGCCGTACGCCATGGATCTTAAACTTAAAATTTACAGTACAAACACAAAGCCAAAGCTGTGATTACATAGCATGTTGTTATTGGATCACAATATATCTCACACCTGTGTTTCTGTGCTTCACCTGATCTCATCTCATTTCATCATTTATTTTTCCATTTGAATAACCCGCATACAAGATTCAATCCTTTTGAGCCCTGATTACCACATGGCTTACAATGTAACAGGTGAGGCAAAATGAAATGTGGGGCGTGAATCATCCATAGAACATTTTGCCATTATGTATCTTCACTTCAGCTGTTATAAAGAAGTTAGGGAGATGAAAGCATTCTGAGATTCAGATGAAGAGAAGAAGACAGTTTTCACAGACGAGTTTAGCTGTTGAGAGTCACGTACACAATAGATGAAGAGGACGAGTCTGACTCTGAGCCATCTGTGACAATGATCCCAGTGCTGCTTTAGTAGAAAAGCCTTCAGATTTGAGTCACACGTGGATTAAAAAAAAGATAGACTCTCTGTTCCTCTGAAAATCCTCTCATTGTTCTGTTGGCAAAACTGTTAAAACACAACCATCACTCCTCTGCTCATTTCTGCCTCTACACCTGCACTTTTTCTCCTTTTTGTGCATATTCTCTCCTCACTCACAACTTCTAATAAGCTATTTTCACGACTTTGTTTCTCTCGCAGCCTCCGTCTGTCTGCAGGAGGAGATAAGTGGCATCCTGCTGTTTAATGAACTCAAAGCTGAGATCCACATTTTAATGTTGGTGTGTGTTCATTTCCTTTAACTGGTTTTGTCAGAAGAATAAACCCAAACACTAACAGTTATACGTGTGTGTGTGTGTGTGTGTGTGTGTGTGTGTGTGTGTGTGTGTGTGTGTGTGTGTGTGTAAGTCTGTACTGCTCACTGTGTTTACAGAGTATGAAAGCTACGTGGGGGGAAATAGCTCTGAGTCATACTTTGAAGTCAAACAGACGTGACGTGGCGGTAACAAGAGCGAGAGAGGGGATAAAAAGATGGTATTTCCATGTTAGACTTATTATATCGTGCTCCTTCTGAAGAGCAGCTTTTAGCGGAAATGTGGAAGTAAACAACAATTTTGGCTAACCGTCTAATTTTTCACCCACGGATCGGGGAATATTCTGTGCCCACATAAACAGAAACGACATCATGAGCTGGCCGCCCGTCGGGACGGTGAGGTGCACTTGTGCCCAATTATCCTCTCGATGTCTGCTGGTAAATGAAGCTGCAGACTGAATCATCCAGACAAACATCTGGGGAGAGGCAGACTGAAGATGCTACCTGTGAGTCACATGGTAATGGATAAATGTATCTCTAGTTTTTAGGAGCTCAGAACTTCAGTAGCAGTAATAATAATAAGACAGTAGTATACCGTATAGGTCTAAATTCCTGAGGGATGCATGTTCACATGTTTTCATTGTTTCAGCAGTTGCAGAAAGTTAATGCAATTAGCTGTTACTGTGATTTAGTTGTTTCTATTTTGATGTGCTGCTGTGTCTTTGAGGCCTAGAGAGAAAACATACTCTGCAAAAACCACAGTCCGGGGCAGCGTAGAGGTTAGTGGTCGCGCCACATGTACAGAAGCTGTTGTCCTCCAAACCAGGGGCCCTCGTCAAAATCCAACCCATGCCTCCTTTCTCAAATGTAATTCCTCACTCTCCTCTCCTTGATTTCTGACCCTATCTACTTTCCCATCTCGACAAAAAAGGTGTAAAAAACCCATTAAAATAAAAATCTGAAAAACACCCTTAAGTGTTTTTATCTAATTTCAAGACTAAAATATCTCATTACACTTCATATTAGAGCTCGACCGATTAATCAGCCAGCCGATATTATCGGCCATATCCAGTGATTATCAATATCAACTAACTTTAACGGAGATATGCACCGATATTACTAGATTTATTCACCAGTCACATAGCATTTCATGTGAGTGTCTTTGTGTTACATGAGGAGTTCTCTTTCACCAGCAGAGGGCGCTATATGGATTACAACAAGTATCATCACTCTGCAGAGTGTCAGGCAGTGATGCACGTAGATGCACATTTACTTTCCAGCTGAGTGATCATCTTGTCTTCATTATAATGTATTTCTTTTCCACAAGTGTTTATAAGCTGCATTTGTGGGGATAAACTCAATAAATATATATCTATATTTATCTATCCATGTCTAAAGATCGAACATAGATCAAATAAAGATATCAGCCGATTTATTGGTATCAGATTTTTTCTCTTCCTAATACTGATATCAGTATTTCCCCCAAAAATCCCATATTGGTTGGTCCCTACTTAATATAAGCCACAGTCACCTGACAAACACAGAAAAGTGTCTTATTTAAAAATATTATAATCAAAAAAGTTAGTAAAAATATCTGCCTCTGCAGCAGGCAAAATTGACTTGTTAAGTTTTTTGAAATTAGATTAATATCTTATGACATGAAACTTTACAGGTAAACTTTTCTTGCTTTGGCTTTTTACATCTTTGTTTATCTGGACTTGTCAGGTGAACGTTGTGTTATATGCAACGTGATGTTTTTGACAAGATATAAGACACATTTGAGTTTTTGCAGTGTAATAAACAGAATTATTTTCTCTTCAGAAACACCGTCTGAATTTATCTTGTAAAAGTCACATTCCACAGATATCAAATCGGCTTATCATCTGTTGTCGAAACAGTGAGACGGGCCACCTTGAGAAGAGCTTTTCTCTCTAAATTATGTTCCCAACCCTGCGGAACGCCTGAGGGAAGCATACAGGACAAAAAAACAAAACATATTTAAAAGTACATGAGAGTGTGTGTGTTTGTCACCTGTCAAGGTTGAGTTTGTGGGCCAGCATCCTCCAGTCGTTGCCTCTCGTCTGCGGAGCATCTAGACTGCCACACAGCTTCTGTCTGATGGACAGAGGAATGCGGAAAGCGTTGGGTCCTACTAAGGTGGTGATGTTACTGGCAGGGTCCATTAGGGACGTGTCTATGCACTGGACCTCCTGGAAACACAGAACGAAAACAGTCATTGTTGATTTAGCGAGCTTAACATTTGAAAACGTGTACTAATAGAGGACTTGGGTTATTGAACAGTATGACATCATCAGTATAAACACTGGAGGACAGGGATGGATGTGTTTACAATATGAATGCTTTAAAGTTGACCTATCCCAGGATGAGTCTGCAGAGGGCGCTAAATGGCTCGTTCTGCAAATCACACGATAGTTCCCTTTCACACCTCTTACATAGGCTCTCGTCTAACAGTACTGGAGAGCAGCCCTCCCCTGGCAGCCCTGCAGCGTTCTGCCCCCTTCGGAAGGCTCAAAGAGAGTCGGCAAATCAGAAGAAAGTGGGCACGTGGGGAGGTAAGCGTTAAAGACACAGAAGGTCAAACATACGTTTCAGGTAGAGGGTGAAATGAGGGTTTTTACTGAACGCCAGTATGCGATAAATTAAGTTTTTTGAGCCGCAAAGCTACATTATAGGTTTCACAGACTTGACAACACGAGAGGTGAAAATGAATATGAGATGGGATCTTTAAGAATAAAATATGCATCTCGATGTGGATCAATATGGCAGCATTGCCCAAATGAAATCCCTCATATTTCATCCTGTTGGTCCTCATCCTGGCACTTCTCGTCTCTCCGCCGCTTGTCTTGTTGCGACCAATCACAGAAACATCTCTTCATTAAAACGAGCGTGAAGCGAACACAAAGATCTGCCCCTCAGCTCCCTTCTCTCTCTCTCTCTCTCTCTCTCTCCTCTCTCTGGCCTGTCGATCTCTTGTCTCTTTCTAAACTTTCATCCCATTAATCTGCCACTCCTTGCGCTGAAAGGAGGCAGTAGGTTTAATGAATGTGGCCTGACAGAGGGAAACAACAACTGCCACTGCTGATGTGAGCGATTACTATTTACTGCGACTACTTAGCCCCAATTTACAGCAGAAAGCTCTCCGCTGCCGGAGCCATGCCTGATGGATACAGAGGGACATTTAGTTGACATAACAAATGCTTTAAACCTTCTTCACATTTCACCCATCAACATGCAGAACCCTGCAGACTGTAGACTCTACATCAGGTTTCATTTAATGCACAGACATTCAGTGAATATTTTCTTCCAGCTCTTCAGCTCTAATTAGCGCCTGTGCCAAACATCCTATGAGATCATAGTCATTATTTTCGTAAGAGTAGTTATCGCCTACTTCACATGGATTACAGCTGATCACTTAAAGAAATGTTTTTTGTTGTGACTAATCTGTCGTTGCCCCAAACAGACGTGCTAATCTTGAATGTGTTCTTGTTGCAACCCTCTGAAAGGCTGTTTGGTTTGTTTGATTTGTAAGAAGGTGTATTATAGGAAAGAAAACATTCAGCTAAAAAGTGCTAAAAAAATTCAGGATGAGACGTTCAATACAGCGGGATAGTTAGAGTTATAGAGGCAGATATTCACACTTCTGAACTTGGATCGACTTTGTACGAGAGAATGATTAATAAGAGCTCCATGGTGATAAAGAGTCGTCTGACCAGATAAGAGATTTTAAAAAGTGATACAAACTCAAGTCTTAAATCGTGATTAAAAGCATGGTTAATCGTAGGATTGAAATTGAAAATCAATTATTTTTGCTTTTATTTTGAACGTTTGTACTGTCTTAAGCTGAGGGTGCTTTACTTCCTGTTTGAATACAAAGCTGCTTTTACTTTGAAATACAATAAGGAACATTGAACATAGAATTGCTACGTAATGACCGTTATCACAATATACCAAAGACATGTAAGGATCAAAAAGTTTTGGCTGATGATGATTAAAATAAAAAACAACACACAACAAAAGTAATGTTTAAGAAACTAAATAAATGTTGCTGTATAAAACAATTCTTTAAGCTGGGATTCTTGAAAAGTTTTTAAATATAATTTCCAAGAGTTAGATATTTATCTCACAGGCCTACTGACCAAATATGTTCTGTTTACGTATGGTTTGTCTGCGTTCATGCAGGGAAAATTAATATCAGATATTATATTGTTTCCACCATCTAAAAAAACAGAATATCAATATATTGCCTAAATAATGTGTTATCAGTCAGGCTTTAGAGACATAGCAGTAGAGCAAGATGGACTGAGACAAGTGGAGGAAGAGGAAGAAATGATGTAGAGGGTTTACAGTATATTGAAGGACCGGATTCTCTCAGATTGTGAACGCTAATATTGTAGCTCCATGTATTACTCCCCATTTGCTCCCACTATTTTCTCCTTCTCAAGGTCTTATTCACTGATCATAATCATATGTGCATAATAAAACTCTGAAAAGCAGCAAATGTGCGAGATACATTCATTTTGTTTAATTAGCTGAAGTAGTACAAAATGTGTTCAGATGTTTCCCTGCTGCTGCGACTCCTCCCCTCTCTGCGGTTCTTCTCAGCATACTTTGGCAAACAGGGGTTAAAAATTCTAGATCCCGAGATATGTATCACCTCTGAACGCCACGGGAGAATTCAAAGCAGTGACAGTCCAAAAGTACTGTGTGACCTCGACGAAAAACACACACACACAAACACACATATTCAGTGACTGGAAACATGGGCCAGAAAAAAAAATCAAAGATAAGCTATTCCATTCTTGTTATGTGACCCTTTAGCCCCTTCATGAATGATTGAACAGAGTCACAGAACCATGGCAGGAAACACGGACTGCGCGGCTGACTGCGGGGAAACTTAGAGACTTTAGGACCTTTACTGCAGGACTTTAGGAATAAGGAGTCAGGGGGTAGGATGTCAAATGAGCCTCTCTCCATCTCCAACCACTCCTTGAGATTTTCTGGATCATCTGCATGTGTGAACCCAAATTTTCATCCCACCTTTACCCAGACACTTTCCTGCCAGACCCCCAAGTAACATTTCCACAAGAAGTCGGGCGGAGCTGATATGAGAAAGCTGCAGATAATACTGAGGACAATTCTGTGTGAGTGAGTGAGTGGGCCGGATGATGACATTCGTATTCTACAATTCTACACTTCTACAAATCACTTAGCAGACGCTTTTATCCAAAGCGACGTACATCAGAGAGTAAGAACAACACAAGCAAGGATCTAGAAAAAAGGGAACAATGTCAGTAAGAGCAAACGATCAGCTTTGAGTCTGATTGGACACACAGGTGCTGACAGGAAGTGACCAGAGGCAAAGCACAACATTGAGGGCAGTTCTTGAGAGCTCTAATCTGTATAGAAACCATCTTATAAGTCGTCGTTATCAAACAAAAACCATCGTCATTACCATCATCATCATCAATAATATGGAGACCATCATCATTAAGTTAGTAGGTATTCATGAAAGAGCTGGGTCTTTAGCTTTTTCTTAAAGGTGCAGAGGGACTCTGCAGATCGAATGGAGTTTGGAAGTTCATTCCACCACCGGGGGGCGACAGAGGAGAAGAGTCTAGTCAGCTTCTTAGGACCCTGTTGTGAAGTATTCAGGGAAAATCTCCCGCTGTGAGGGGCATGTGTGAAAGAACAACTCTGGAGAGTGTCTTGAAATCTCCAGGAGTGTGTGCTTGAAAAAAGGCTTTTGACCGTGTTGATCTTTCTTCCAGTATTATTATTATTTTTTTTTTTACATATACAGGACATCATGTGTGTAGTTCTACCAGCTCACCTCCTCCAGTGTGTTGCTGAGCTGAAAGATCTGTCCCTCTCCCTCCACCTGCCGCACACACAGCTTGCAGCTGATCTCCATGGTGGCCGGGCTCAGTCTCTCCAGGGTGAAGGTGCAGTGAAGACTTCTCTGACTGCCGCTCCACACCTGGTAGAACGGGATCTCCTAAGAGAAGAAAACGAGATTGGAAAAAGTGATCTCATGCTGTGAAATGATCAAATATGTGTAACTGTACTCACACTAGTCAAATAAACTGGACCTTGATGGTCGAACGTTCTTGGGCATGGTAACAGATTGCCCTCGGTGTACATGGACGTGTACTCCTCTTACCTGATATTTAGCGATGAGCTTGCTCTTCCAGTGTGTGTGCGGCACGTCGTGGATCGACAGTCTCAGATTGTGTGTGCTGTCTTTAAAGTTCAGAGTCTTCGGCTCATCCAGAAGCTTCCCTCCCATCTGGGTCTCCATCTGAAGAACCTCCTGCACACATAAAACCCCCCCAAAAAAAGAAATACTTCAAATTTCTTCCTCAAGTTTTCCTTCTACAAAACTCTTCCTCGCTGAACAAGTTTTTCATAGATCAGTGGAGAGACGACATTATAACTGCAGATAATGCTGTGTTGAACGTTGAAACATATCTCAGTTCTCCCATCATGTCGTATCAGGAGATGTACTCCCCCGGATTGAAGCAAAGCTTGGCTCGGCTAACTGCACAGAACTTAAGAGAGACATTAAGACGCTCAATAAAAAGCCTTGATTAATAATGCACCGTGAGTCAGAGTGGTGCTGTTGTGAGATGTGGGAAATGAAGCATATCTTTAAATGCAAGACAGTAGAATTCAATTACTTCTCCTGACCTCAAAGCCTCCCTGCGCGGTTCTAATTATGTAAGATTATATAAAGCTTTCGAAGCAAATTATTCTCCATTTCCACATTTTGTTAGAATTTCAAGAACACTATCAAAGTGTATGTTTCAGTGAGCTCTCTGGTGCTGATTCAAAAAAGGATTGCGTTGCTTTTTTGAGCCTGCTAAACTTGTGTGAATGAATCAAAAACAACGTCTAATTCATAAAACACATGCATGGTGTTTGATGCACGCCCTGATGGCGCTGCAGAGCAGACAGTGTCCTTGTGTGTTGGTGATGGTTGCACCTCTTTAAAGGCTTTATATATATATATATATATATATATATATATTTTTTTTTTTTTTTTTTTTGATCCAGCAGATGTCGCCCTTGAGCACCAGCATGAAAGCAAAACAAATCGCGGTGCATTGTTGTGTTAGCATGCTAATGCTAGTGATCTTTATTATGCTCGTATCTTCACACTGCATGTAAATTTACCTGAAATGAGTGTGATCTAGAAACACAGTTAAGCAGTGAGTACAGTATGTTATTCTTCTTTTCTCTAGTCCCTCAATTAAACAACTTTTATACACGAGGGGAGGAGTCAGCCGGCCGTCCGGGCGATGTAAACAAACTGAAGATAGGACTCTGAAAACTCTGAAAACATCACAGACAGTGGGACTCGGGTGTTACACCCATTGTAGACAGTCATGACTCACAGAGTTATTTTCAGAGGATATATTTGATTTATATTACATTTAAGTGTGAAAAATCACATATAAAGTGAACTATTACGCAGTTGATTGGGGAAAAACTGTCCCCAGCGTCTAATTCACAAAACCCCGCCCGCTAACAGCCACGCCCAGTCCTTCTGTGCGGACGATCTGGAGCTGTCACGATCCAGCATCCATTCCTTTTTTTTGCACTTCCTTGCTCCATTCAGAGAGGAAGCTTTGTTTTGAACGGTCCAGCCTCAAAATGAACCCTGAACCCACCACCCCACCCCTCCTAGCTCATCATCTTGATGTGGATCAAACCCGCTCTGTCAGATCTCCACGTGGAGAAGGTGCAGACAGCTTTTCTACACTTTCAGACCCAAAAAAGAAAAGCAAACTGCACGGAGCAGGACGACTCTATGGGCCTGTTTGCACCTGAATATCATCAGTGCTGTATGCTTTGTGAATAAGACCTTGAGTTGGAGCAGGAGTGCAGATGTGAAAAGGGCTTATGTCTGATTTTTAATTAATTTAGAAACTCAGTTTTTTATTAAACAGGAAAAAACAGATTTGATCAATCTGATGTTTTTTTTGATGATCCTGGCTCATTTTGAAACCAAAAAAGGAAGCAACGTGTTTGACTTTGCTCTGCTGCTGTTGTGTGAATAAAACATTGCACACATCGTCCTGTGGGGATTTTGGCTTCATCCTTTTTTTTTTTTTTAAATTAACTTCTGTATATATCACGTTAGCCCACACTGAGAGAGAGAACCAAGAAACGATTCCGTGCCCTGCAGACACATCAGCATGCATAATGACGACCACACACACTGACAACATCAAGATATTTTTACAGGCTTCTGAACTAACATCAACATGCTTGAATGAACACATTAACACACACACATGCACAAACGGACGCAGTTATTTTCTGATGGAGGAATAAGTTATCAGCATGACTTCTGATGCCTCCTACAACCTTTTTTTTTCAAAAATAATCAATTCCTCCCTCCCATCATCTTCCTACGCTGCAGCTCTACTGTAGATACACAGCGGACACTTCCCCTTTGAAACACCAGCCGATCAATTACACTACACAAAGTCTCCCATCATTAAAAAGTCCACCTCTGAACTCTCGTTTTTTCCAGCCACACACACATGCTCGTTTGAAATGTTGCAAGCGGAGTGTGTCGGCTGTTTTTGTGTGTGTGTGTGTTTTGTGTGCGCGACCGACACTCGACTTTATCATCGCTTGCATAAATTACCGGCGTTAATCTCCCGTATCAGACGGTCCCTCCAGTGCTCCCCCCGAGTTTGTTGAAATTCTGAAGCAGCGTTATTTTTGACTTTGCTTGACCCTGTTTTGTTTACAACTCCTCTCAGCTCATTTCCAGAACGACTAGAGGTGAAACAAACTTGTATTTATGAGTCAACGGAATCACTTCTTGTCAAACTTTTTGCACGCTTCAAATTAGCGGGGAACGGTTGAAGCATGGGGTGGTCAAAGAGAGAACCAAATCTCGCACAGGAAGAAAAAAAAACAGAACAGTTTAAGACAGATACATTGTGCACTTCTTCCTCATCTTAAAGGCTTACTATGCGATTTTTGGATCCAGCAGATGTCGCCCTTGAGCACCAGCATGAAACCAAAACAACTCGCGCTGCATTGTTGTGTTAGCATGCTAATGCTAGCGATCTTTATTACGCTTGTATCTTCACTCTGCATGTAAATTTACCTGAAATGAGCGTGATCTAGAAACACAGTTAAGCAGTGAGTACAGTATGTTATTCTTCTTTTCTCTAGTCCCTCAATTAAACAACTTTTATACGCGAGGGGAGGAGTCAGCCGGCCGTCCGGGCGATGTAAACAAAGTGAAGATAGGACTCTGAAAACTCTGAAAACATCACAGACAGTGGGACTCGGGTGTTACACCCATTGTAGACAGTCATGACTCACAGAGTTATTTTCAGAGGATATATTTGATTTCTACATTTAAGTGTGAAAAATCGCATATTAAGCCTTTAACCGTTAGACATGCGGTATAACATGTTTTTATCTCTGTGCTCTTACAGCCTGATTCAATAAACTAACACTCTGTTTAGAGATTTCTCGTCGCGTTGTTGAGTACTTCACCTTGAGTGCGTCCTGCGTGTCGTCCAGACAGTAGACCCGGATGTGATAGTCCAGAGTCGTGCAGGAGACGGGGCCGAAGACGGCCAGCTTGAGCCTCTTGGCGGCCGCCTTGCAGACCGACTGTCCCACCAGGCAGTACGTCCCCAGGGTCTCCGTTAGGATGTGACACGCCTCAGAGTCCATCTGCACGTAGCAAGGGGTGGTGAAGTTCTCCTCTCCCACCACGACCACGTCCTGTAGGGAACAAACACACACACACATATAAAAGTCACACACATTTTCCAGAGTGTCATGCTGGATCTGTGATCCTAATGGAACATTTGCATCATAAGGGGCGTGGTTTATTTGACTGACAGGTTGACGCGCTGCAGCTGTTTTGGCCCACCTCAGATCTTCCTCTTTGCCTGTAACTACTTTGATTGAAAGTTAGGTGGAGATAGACGTTCCAATATGGTGACCACCATGATCAAACGCACTTCTGCGTTCGCCTCACTCTTGAAACCAGACGCTCTGCCACTTCTTATCCATGATCTACACTTGTTTGAAGCTTTTTATTCGTTGTTGTCAAAGCACACTCGCTCCTTCCCTCATTCTGTTTCACATTACTATTATCTATGGGATCAGGGACGTGACTGTCTACCTTTCCCAGTCTTTTATTGTGAAAACAACAAAATGTCAGTGTTGAATCCAGCCGATAAACAAACTGTGGACGATGTAGATTATTCTGATTTTACAGCCACATGCCGATAACATCTGTTTATACTTCACCTTTAATTCAGGAACAAGCTTTTATTTGTCCGCACGGAATGCTTTTTAGTGAAACCCGAGCGGTATTTGAACACTGGCTTTTATTTGAAAACTCACAGGCATTAAGCTGCATACTGCGTGTTAACATAACCCGACTGGACCTCCATTTGGAGCCATCCCCACTAATGCAAACAGACATTGTGTAAGCAGAGAGTGTGTGTTTTTTTTTTTTTTTAACTGATGCATTCCTCTGCTGCTGTAAACAGAGCTGATTTGTTCCCAGCTGGGCTAACTTGATGGAAAACGTTGAAAAGGAAATCAAAAACTGAGTGAAGTGTAAAAAGTTAAGTTTGAGTCAGTTTGGCACATTAAAGGAAGAATGTGCGACTTTTTTGATCCAGTAGATGTCGACCTTGAGCACCAGCATGAAACCAAAACAAACTGCACCTCCACTATTCTGACGCCTCCGCTCTCCTCCAGCGACACACCTCAAACCCCTCTCCACTCGCGTTCACAAGACAAGAGTTATGAATTAGAACGCACCATGATTAAGCACCATTAAGCGCAAGCAGTGGACAAAATCGTCCTTTGTTCAAGCTGCAATCGCCTGTGTCCTGCGTTGTTGTGTTAGCATGCTAATGTTAGCGCTCTTTAGTTAGCTTGTAGCTTCATATTGCACATAAAGTGACGCAGAGTGACCGTGATCTCAAGACACTTACATGACATCCAAATAATCAGTGCTGTTCTTCTTCTTTTCTCTAGTCCTTGACTAAAACAGCTTTTATACACAAGGCCGTCCCGTCCATGTAAACATGATGTAAACACGGCTCTGACAACAACACAGCTGGCGGGACTCACACTTCACACTCATTGTAGACAGTCATGACTCAGAGAGACATTTACAGAGGATGATTTCTGCTGTATTTATGTGTAAAATGTTGCACATTCTGCCTTTAATTCAGCACCCGGAGGCTCTCTTTGTTTGTGTCGAGTTTCTGACTGAAATGTAAATTGTAAATGTGTGGTTGTACATATGACTTCAGAGAGCAGGATCAAGGTGTCCATTGTGAGAATGATAATACTTGTTTTGGAGCTGCTGTCTGTGAAGTGTGTCCAATCCCTCTGTGATCGTCTGCTCGGCTGTTGCTCATATCTTTCTGTCACCGCCTGAGCTATGGTAAATCCATACGTCTCTCTGCACAGGCATATACTGTGCCCCTCCTCCTATATATGAGCACTCCAACCTTCAATTAGTCGTGTGTGCACCTGTGTGATTGCGCGCGCTGGACGTGAGTGTAATGTGCGTGCACATGCGTGGATGCAGGGTATGGATCTGCAACACGTGTGAGTCACAAATATTGAGTTTCCAATCCGAAGTTCATGTGGAGTTGTGTTCCTGCAGATGAGCCAGGCAAATCAATACTAAGAGGTAGGAAAGCAATATGGTATGAATCTGTTATTACTGGTAATCACCGCCGTGGCTGCTCCCCCCCCCCCCCCCCCCCCCCCCTGATGTGAGGGGAATTCAATTACCCTCCTCTGCCTGTTTTTTTGGAGGGGGAAACTTTCTGATGGGAAATGGATGTTCTGCTGCAATAAGAGGAAAACAAATCGACTTCCTGATGAAATTCCACTTTTCATTCTCCCTCGTCTTTACCCACTCTGCGCCCAACCCTTTCCTTTTCTGTCCGTCTTTCTCTCTCTCTCTCTCTCTCTCTCTCAGACGCACACACACACACGCATGCACACACACAGAATCGTATGCATGGCTAATTGTGCAGAGACATTGTGTTGTGCTGTGATAAGCAACAGAAGACAGCATACGGGGGGCTTGTAGACACAGTGATGCTGCAAGACAGCCTTATCACCCACACACACACACACAACATACCCCCACACACACACACACACACACACACACACACAGTGGATCAGAAACATTCATACGCACACACACACACACACACACACACAAACAGATTGCTGAGGTAGAGACTTCGCGCTGAGAGACATGGGAGGAGGGAAAGGGAGAGAAGGGAAGGGAAGGGAAGGGTAAAAAAAACGGAGGGATAGAAACATAAGAAGAAAGATGAGAGAAGGGGACGACAGCAGGAGCATAACAAATTGCTTCTGATAGGAGTCTACAGCCCCCTGCTTGTCTACAAGCCTATAGGCACTTTGTGTTTACTGAAATGTCTCTCCTTTTCTTCCTTTTCCTTCCTCCATCCCTCACCGCATGTGTGTATACTTTAAGCGGTCTGTGCTTTTGGGAGATAACAGTAATGCATGTGTGCATATATCTGCTGTATGAATAATACCATGTCATGCCATGTGTATTAACACTTTGGTTGTGACTGTGTGCAGGCGGTTAGCTGCAGATTTGAGTAGTAGTTTCGACACATTTATCGTTTGGTAACATGGAGGACGGCGGGTTTATACTGCAGCCAGTCAGCAGGGGAAGCTCTTCGTATCGTGGCTTCACTCCCAGGCGGCTGTAGCTACGTCCATCTTAATATACAGTCTATTAATCAGACATAACACCAGAGATAAAGCACTGACCTCCCACTCTCCCATGGCCAGTTGGTTCCTGAGCTGTATGAGCCAGTCTTCCTCCACGTTGTCGGCGCAGTGGTGGATGGTGAGGATCACTGGTCTGGTCAGCAGGGCTCCTGGAGGCCCACAGCTCACTACCGGGCTCAGCACAGTCTGGATATCCTCTACCGGGGGTCTGCAAGGGGACAGATAACAGCGGACTGAAATCGTTCTTCAGAACACCACCAGGCAGCAGCCGCAGCGAGCATCATCTGCAGAGAACTGTATTGATTTCACTTGTGGAGTGTGTTATTCCGTCATAATGTTCACATTTGATAATAATAATAAAGGGGACAGGAGAATAGTTACATCATGTTAGAGTAGGACGGACTAGCTTTGGAGTACTGTCGACAATCAGAGAAGAAAACAGATGAGAGCCGGGCGGCACAGATTCAATCAGAGGATGATTAGTGGAGTCAGCGGGGCCTCAGCTGGAGACCGGAGCTCACAGCCCATGTGCACAAAATAAATGATTACTGGTCACAGGCGCTCCAGATTTTCACTGCAAATTCAAGTATTGGAACTCCAAGGGAGCTCCAAAATGGGAAATTCATTCAGGGGTGGGTTGCAGACGGAGCACTGAGGGAATGCTACTTTCAAAATCATGCTAGTTTTCTAAAACTATACCAACCCTGCCTTTAAGCTAACTCTGGTACTGTACATCAGATGGTTACACGTGTTATCATGAATTTCCTCCATACCACATAAAATGAACAACAAACACTTTGAGAATAAATTCCTGATATTAAAGGGGTCATATTATGTTTTTTCTGGTTTTATATGCTCTTTAGTGTGTTTTCCAAGTGTCCTGTGCATGTTTAGACACATCTATGTGCAAAAATTCAAAGTCCGGAAACGCGACTTCTCCTATGTTCTCCTGTTAGCCGTAGCATTAGCTGCATGTAACGCTCAGTTCTAGCCCACCTCAAAAATTTTTTGCCAATGTGACGTCTTGTCAGTGTGACATCACTGATCTAAGCCCATTGGCTCGTTGTGGCAAGCCCAGCAGCTCATGTTGCACGCCCATTAACTTCTGTAGCACGCCCACGATATGCCGTAGCCTGCGGTAGCACAGTAGTGCTAAGGTGCTAATGTTTTTGCTCCCCTCGGACCAAAGTGGCTGCATTCCCAATATGGTAAAAGGGGCGGGACATTTCCGAGAACTGTGCTGAGCGACTGACCAATTACGACAGAGCCGACAGGCCGACCAATCAGATCAGACTTGGCACACGTGGGGACTCTGAACGTGGGCACTTCAGAGCCTTAGAGAGAGTCAGAAGAGAGCCGGTGCATGGAGCGACACTTTTTTAGAACTTTAGCTATTGTGAACATACTTTAGTAGGTACATAGATTAAATATATGAACCCCAAAAAGGGCAGAATATGACCTCTTTAAGAAACAACTTAGTATTTGAATTAACCTTATTTTATCTGTACATTAAAAGTCTTATAAACAGATAACGTGCATATGAACGTTTCTGTGTAATCCATTATCCAGTCACTTTCTTCACTCATGTTGCAGAAGATTTTTATTGATTGAGATGTAGCTCAAACAGATAAAGGAGATGGATTCAAATTTTATTAGTGATTTTTTTTCCCAGCTCACCTTGTGTCAGTGGGGGGGTGGGGGCACTAATCCTGAGCAGCATGATCGATTACGCTGCTGGAGCTCATTATTGACTCATGTAGCAGTAGAAGCTAACAGATAGAAACAGCAGAATTCAAACTGTAGCGCCTCATTTTGACTTCCTACCATGAAGATCATCCCTTAATGAGTTACGCTGCTATTGATCGGTGTAATGTATCTTTTATCATACAAGTCGTAGATGTTAGAAGTGGAAACAGCCGTCCGAGGGTTACATCATCATCTGCTGAACATCCTGATTCTGGCTGGCTAAGCGTTGCAGAGGGAAGTCAATGTAGCGTCGTGCTAGCCAGCTATTGACTGAGATGAAGACAGAGGACAGAGAAGAGGCTCGACTTTTAGAAATACTGTGGCTGCACTGCAGGACGGCTGATTCCTATTGACTGCTATTGATCAGGGAGCAGCTAGTAAGGATGCATGAAGTCAAGTGGTTGGCTAATTTATTAAAGAAGAGATTTATCTCTAATAAAGGCACAAAAGCCCCAAATACGTCTTACAAAAGTGAAGCAAGAGCTGAGAAATATGTCAGTTGCACTACATTTAATACCAGTTTGACACAATAATAATCAGTGTTATGTTGTAACACTTGCGAGATAGCACATATTTAAAAAGTTTAGAAATATATAAATGATAGATGCAAATTCTTTGGAATACTTCTGAGAATTAAATACTGAATAGGTGTTGATTAATGAGTAAAATCTTTCTCTAAATACTCCTAAACTTCTGCTGCGTTGGCACGTTGAATCAGGCAAAAAATAAAGGGGAAGCTGTGAAGTGACCTCTGCTGAATGAATCATCGAAGGAAGGTGTGCAAAGATAAACTATAAATAATTATGATTCATCATTTTGCTGTTCATCCTAAAGCTGTGTGTCACACTGTGAAGGCTCCCCACGCAATGTACAAACAAGTCTGATGAGTCGCTGCTCAGGAGAGAGAGAGACTGACAGACGCAAAGAAAAGAAAGAACTGAACATAGAGGAGAAGAGAAGATAGGGAGGGACAGGTAGTGTTTAGAGCAGGCTATCCCGACCTTGGGGTCCCCTGAAATGTCTTATTATTGATGAAAATAAAATATCTTGGCGCATTCTGCCTTAATCAAGCTACAAGATTGTTATCCAGTTCATGAGCTACTGTGGGCCGTTAACAGATAACAAACTATCTCGGTCTGTCTCTCATCCATGCGTCATGTGTCCAGCATTCATTTCCAGCCTTGTAAATTCATACAGGCTCACCCGGTCGCATACATCGTACACTGAGAAAAATAAAAATCCTCCCTTTCTGCCCTGGCCACAAAAGTATGAAAACTAAGATGAAGGTTTACAATAAAAAAAACTACAAAATGATTGAAGCTTTAATTGTTTGAACAAAAAGCTGTGTGTGTTTTGGATGTCTGGGGGATCTCCAAAGTTTTGTGAAGTCAAACTGGGGTCACAAAGCCATTGCCATTAAAGGTTGGGAACCAGTCATCTAGAGCAGCCTTTCCCAAACTAAAGACTGCCGCGGCCCAATATGAAATACAAAATTACTCCAGGGCCTGTTGTAAAATAAAAGTTATGACTCCTGCTATCACTTAAGGGTAAATTATTGGACATGACAACATGATATTATGGGAAGATAGACATCAAAGTTTACTAAACATTATGTCCATGAATAGTCATGACAGGCCTTACTAATCACTTAAAGGGTTGACTCATGGTAAATCATCATTATTGTGATATTTATTGTATTTTTATACTTGGTGGAGGACTTTTCGCGGCCCACCTGCAGTACCCACACGGCCCACCAGGGGGGCCGCGGACCACACTTTTGGGAAGCACTGAGCTAGAGAGTTTAAAAACTTACCTCAAGCTGTCCTTCCTGTGCACGGTCACATACATCTCATAGACGCGGCCCTGAGGAACGGCGCCCGCAGGAACCAACAAGCTCACCCCTGCAGGAGAGGCAGAAATAATGAGATTCATATCTGGATTTATACATTTAACCATGCAGGACTGAATTATTAAATGTCCCATCCCCTTTATCACTTCATCATTACGATGAATTATTCAAGAATCATTTTTAAAAGGCAGCCCGTGTGAGACTCTTCTCTTAATATCATGGAGTGAATGTCACTGTAATGTTTTATAACATTACATTATTCATTATTTTTGGTCCGTCCACTGCTTTTAAAATCTGAGTCTACTGAAAGCTTATCTTTCCTTTGTATTGTATGAGAACAACCCGAGGCCATTTTTCTTTTTTGCATAATGTTGTCTGCAAATGTATATGCCTTGTGGTGGTCACTTTTTACTTTAGGAAATGGAACATTCAAGACTTTTCTCAGTATCAGTTCAAACACTGGATACATCACTTCATTTAGATATTTAAAGATTAAAAAAGACTCCTGAAATCTACACTTTCAACCTACATGAAAAGCCTTGTTTAAAGTGATTAACCTCATATTTAAGTAGCTCAACAGCAGGGGTCTCCAACGCATCCCTAGCGAGCTACAGCTAGATTGTAGCTCATGGCGAGGCTTTCAGAAACTCACCAAACTCATCAGAACTCTGACTATTAACGCACCTTGAAAGTCTCTTAATTAAATCAAATACACAGATGTTCAACCCCTTCCAATACAATTTAATAGGATAGGTCTAGCAGAACTTAAGCAATCACAGCAATGGATCAGAAACCTCCATTGACTTGTCAGGTCAGTTATGCTGCACGCTAGCTTAGCTCATGTGTCGAGTGCATTGCTGTTAGCAAGCCTGTTTAGCCCTTTTTATGATGGTCGACAAAGATGGCCATTACAAGAAAACACAGAGAACATTGTATTGTCATTGGGAATGGGAAAGTGAGTTTTGTTTTCCCCACAAATGTAAAGGAAAAGTTAGTGTTCCTCATCTGCGGTATCAGCGTTTCATTATGAAAAAAATTGCAATGCCGATGCGCTACTACACTCAAGTCCACAGGAACTTTGCAGAAGTCTTCCCTGCAGGCGGCATACTAAGAACTGAAAAGGTGGGCCGACACAGAATGCAAAAAACAGTAATGGAGGCCTCATTTAAAATGTTGCACATTCTAACAAAGCACAAGAAGCCCTCACTGATGGTGGGGCGGTGAAGGAAGCGACGGCCGCATCGGGCGAGATGATTTTCAGGGAACATAAAAGTAAGACTGAAGTGCTAAACACAGTGGCATTAGGAGTCTCTGCGCTTTGTAAGATTTGAGGATTGACAGCAGTAGATTTGAGATTAGCGGTAAGGGATGTGTAGAAAAGTCTTACCAGAGTTGGGTACGATGAGGTGTCCTCCCTGGTTGTTGAAGGATCCGTGGGCGGTACATGAAGGGTCCCGTGTCCGGGCCAAGCTCTGGCTGCGAAGGTTCATGGTGTCACTGTTATCCAACAGAGACTGAGTAACCTACGAATCAAAGGACAACACTCAGGACAGTCGTAATAAGACAAGAATAAACATGTTACAACACACCAAATACTCTACTACTCTGAAAAGAGACACCAACAACTCTTGATCTTAAAGATAGAAAACAAAACACTTCAAAACACACACATATCAAAGGTCCAATATGTAAGATACCTACTGAATGAAATCATAAAACCTTTAAGGAGACATGCTATGTTGAAGTGCTTCTCCGACAACCAGTATGTCCTCCTTCTAAGCTTGGATTAAGGTGTGGAATGGTTTGTTTTTGTTTTGACCAGAGAGGCGGTTTTAAGGCACCCCCCACATAGTCGTTTTGAGCGGCCCTCAAAGATCGATGCACTGAAGCTTCAGTGTCTGCGACTCGAGACGTTTTCACATATACACTCCTGAAACTATCTAGATAATTTCAGGAGGAATGGTCCAGATTTTCTCCTGACCTGGCTGTATACACGTTTTATCGTTTGGGGGGTGGGGGGGGGGGTTGCCTTGAGGACAGCAGCCTCTATACATGCAGAGCGCAAACTAACCACTAGGCCACCGGCGCCCTGGATCGTAGTTATTGTGTGCATTGAGCTGCACCCTTGCAGGCTGAAAGACATGAAAAAGTGGTTTGAAGGACAAACTCCACTCAGAGCGGCTCTCTGTGTGGAAATGTATTCTAATGAAACCATGAAGTTCATGAAGGTCAAAACAAGTTTCACTGTGCACAGATCGACCTTTGGGTTTAAAGATCATTGTAGTTTTACTTTTGACTGACTGATTAGAAGCCTGGAAGAGCAATCTGTTCTTACTCCCCCTCCAAGAAGAACTTTTCTGCTTTCATTAAGCATGTTTCTCTTCCTCATGTTTTCTTGGTAACCGTTAACTCAAACCCTACGGGGAGGATATCTGCATCTGCCTGGGAGCGCTGCCATAGGGCTGAGCTGACAGTCTGTGAGGAGAGGGCACATTTACAGTAGCCCTGTGAAAACACCTTAAGGGTAAGTGGTGAAATATGACCTGCTTTGCATTTCCTTGTCAGAGATGTCCACCGTGAGATGCAAAATAAGGACTTAACATTCAGCAGTATACTCCTGCATCACGCACAGCTGACAAGTAAGGGCTTCGATGTGTTGGAGACAGACACCAGACGGGAAACAAAATACTTTCACAAGAAAAAGACCCTCAAATTAGCAAGGAGAGGTCGCTCATTAGACGCAGCGGATGTTCAGAATTTAAAAGAAACATAATGATGGATGAAGCCATCAAAAAAAGTGCCTCAGATCTGGAGAAAAATAGCCAATTCAGCTCTTGTATGGCCTCAGGACAGGTACCATGGAAAAAAAGTGATTTCATCTTCAGTTTATTTGTGACTCCTGTATGCATGCCATGCAGCCGACAGAGCCGAGGGAGGAAACTGAGCGATTGAGCTTCATGTTTACTAATCGTGTTCGCCTTTGTGTGGGAAATAATTCAAAATCATCGTTACAAGTAAAGAGCCATAAGAATTATAACTAACTCCAACTACAGAGAACCAACCAACCCACTCTTCATCAAACTGAAAACACTGAAACTTAAGGACTTGGTCGACTTTAAAACCACTCAAATCATGTACAAAGTAAAAAAATGATCAGATGCCGAACAGTATCCAAAGGTTTTTTCAGCCGAGGGACATTAAACACAATCTCAGAGGAATATTTATGTTAAAAAAACAGCAGTAAGGACCAACATGAAACTACAGTTGGGTCAACGAGGGGTGTTCATTTATGGAACAGCTGCAGTGATGAAATGAAAACATGTAAAACATTAGGACAGTTTAAACACATTTTCAAGAAAAACATATTTAACAAATATAAAATTGAACAGTCAATGGGAAAAATTGAATCAATATCAGTTGTAAGGTCTGTACCGTCTACCAATTAATGTGTGTAATACGTTATATCTGTTGCTTTTGTTACTTTTTATCTGTATTATTCAACTTTATTTTTTAAAGCTTAGCCTGGGATTAATTTATTAAGCTAAAAAGATCAAAGGGGTAGGACTGGATAAGTTATTTAACTTCATCATACACCCTTTTCCAACATGGACTGGTTAAGGAAAAATAATCGAGCCACTACAGAAAGTATGAGGAGTAATGTAATTGTTTGTAATGTATATTTTTTATTTTATTTTTAAAACATGTTCAAAATAAAAAAATAAATGAAATGAAATGAATCACCTTAGGAGAGAGTTTGGACGTGAAGTCTCCCCCGAGGTCGTCCTGAGGCGTGACCAGACCAGAAGAGTTGTAGACTTTGATCTTCAAGTTGGGCAGAGGGTCCAGGAGCGGGGAGTTGGTCATCGGGATTTTATCGGAGACGTCGTGGAGGGCATACACAGGGCCGCGGTACATGGCGGCTGCATTGGTCAAGTCGGGAGGGGCGGTCAGAAGATCAGCTGGAGAGAGAGAGAGAGAGATTATGAGATGACATGAATGTTATGGAAAAAAATAGTTTCTCACTTTGTTTACAAATGGACAGATTTACTCAGTTATGATCAAAATGGGTTTCATATGCACGTCAGTCACGGCTACACTTCTTGGAATTGACAAATCAACAGATGCTACACTATCATCAGTGTTATTCCCAGACTGTATAAGGGTTTTCACACTTGCAGAAATCTCCTGGAAAACTCTGGATATTTCCAGGTGGAGCTGTATATGGGACCAGGAGGAGAGCCAAGGAGATCCATAGCAGCAGGCTGCCCTCTAATGTAAGTGTGCATATGACTACCGGTGTAATATCATGCAATATACTGAATATTTTTGTACCCTTTATTTATATATCCTCCTTAATCCTCTACTTTGAAACGTAAAAATATTTAGAGCTTTCTCCCTATATGTTATCTAATATGTCTACACATCCCACACGATTGTAAAAAAAAAAGAAGTAAAAATAGGAATATGGAGGAACAAAAGGTTGCAAGCCTTTCTACATGTGCAGCAGACCCTTTGTGCTCTTTGTAACTACACACAAGAAATAAATACAATCATATACACATCTGTTTGTCTGTTAAATGTTCTCCGCCATCCTCTAAATAAAGAATTGAACGGAAGCGAAAAGAGAGAGAGAGAAAAAGCGAGCAAAGACGGAAGAAAGAAAACATATTATGAATATTAATGTTTTATGGTTTTGAAGAATGATTCCTATTTTCTGACCTAAACAATGAAACCTTCAACACACGGCTGCAGTTTGGATCAAATGTGGTGAACGGGTAGATCAGTGAGCAGGAACAATGGGAGTGAGAGGAGAGGGAGTCTGCAGATAAGGCTTCAGTGTCTGATGCGATACACTGAGGTACACGGAAGCGTGAACTGAATCAAGGACTGCTGCGCGACTGCTGCACACACAAAGACACAGACATACTTAGACCTCGACTGGATGCCTTATGTTTTCTGGTATAATAACAGAAAATAACAGCTTCATGTCTTCCTTTCAAGTTCTCAGGGTTTTTTAGTGACTCTGACTTCATCCCGACAGTCAAAGAATCTCTCACACTTGAACAAATCAGTGTCTATTTGTAAAAACACTCCCGATTTCATGGAGTCAATCTGAGTGTCAATCCCTGCTGTGCACACTGATCACCAATGACAGTGTCAAACTACGATTAAACCTGCTAAGACCGATATGATAGGATTCAGTTAATTGGAATTGTCTGATGGTTACTTTGTTCAGTCTTGTTGCCTTCAGTACATATATCAGTCAGTACCACCAGGCAGGGCCAGCCTAGAAATCTCATTGGCTAGCCCATTGGCCATCCAACTATAATTGGCCCGTTGCCTTGTCACAGCTGAGACTTGTGTTAAAAATCATATATTTAAGCTGTGTTGCAACAGGCCGCTTGTACCCGTCTTTGTATTTCAATGTAACACGTTTCCTTTTGTTATAAATTGAATGGTGATGTTGGACAAACATCTTATTTTGAAGTCCTCAAAGAATTACGCTAAGAAGTTTTATATGTTGCCAATTTGTCGTGTTAAATTTCAAGTTAAAAATTGGTTGACAGGAATATTTAGATACTTTAAAGGTTACTTATTATACTCCTAACTCTCTAAGTCTCAGAGTACTCCAAAACATGTGTGAAGTTTTTTGTTCTAAATCCACTCTGATCCTGTATTTGAATATATATATATATATATAAACCCCTCTATTTCAGCCCTGCTCAGAACAGGCTGTTTCTGTGTCTGTACCTTTAAATATGTAAATGAGCTGTGTCTGACCACGCCCCCTCTCTGGAAGGGCTTGGGTGTACTCTGGCTTTCTTGCACCATGGCCTATTGTTTAGGGGTGAGAAGGCAGACTCAGAGGGCAGAACAAACACCTAGCTGTGGGAGTGTCACCCACCTGGGGGAGGGGCTACTGCCCTTTGTGATGTCATGAAGGGAAAATCTCCAAACGGCCTGTTTGAGCACACATTTTCTGAAAACTGGAGCAGGCAAAAAGAAGGATAGGATGGACTTTTTGGAAAATTGGGGGGTTTGTTGACGGACTAGGGACACATATTGGTGTTAGAAAAGTGTATTTTCTATACTATGTGACCTTTGAATGTTAGTTAGAGTAGATATGATAAGTTGATGCCTTCATGCCTTCTCTGCGTACGTGACTCCCCCAGTTGGGCCTCCCCAGTCATCAAAGTCTGGATGTGTTCCTGTGCTTCAACAATAATAAATAGAGTTCAGTTAATTCCATCAGGCAGACGGTTAGCCTCACTCCCTTCTAGGAAATTGGAAAGAAGCTGCAGCAGAGAGCTCCTCGTTGTTTTAATAAAACATTTGGCAATATTAACACAGTAAATCCTACATGGGTATTTACTTGACTAAAGCTAATCAAGGGACTGCGCTCCAAGCAACCCAATGAGACGACTAGCTCACTCATCTTTAAAGACACTTTTGATGAGCTTGCCAAAGCCCCTTTTCAGGATGAACAAAACCTACTCTAAAAGGGAGAAAAACACCAAAGTGGAGCCCTGCATGAGCATGTCTCTGCACAGAAATCCAGTCCAATAATATCCCAGATTTAATTGGGATTGGGATCACAGGAAGGACAGTTACCTACTGAGAACAGCTCCAGATTTGTTCGCACCAGGCTCTACTTTTTTTTTTTGGGCATAGTGCCTGAAATCCTGTTGTTAGCTCCACCAGCACATCTATTCTAATTTTAAAAATCCCTCATTATCACACTCGCAAACACACAAACACACACACAGACACATCTGTCAGCTATCACTCTCTTCTGCTCTCTATCACCAGGCTGTTTAGCCTTAAAGCCAGCGGGTATTCCTGCCAAATCATCCCTGCTGAAATTTAATTAACAGCTAACGGAAGCCACAGAGAGAGAGAGAGAGAGAGAGAGAGAGGGCAGGGTGGGATAAAGAGAGAGCGAGACATGCAGGGACATAATTCTTCATTAATAGTAATCGAAGATGTTCCCTCAACGCAGAGTGACGAGCATCCTAATGCCTTCCTGTTGAAATGTCACCCAATCTCCGCTCTGCAAAAGCATTCACCGATGTACACACACACAGGAACACGCACACCTATACACACACACATTCAATTATTACCGCCCACTGTGTACCAATTTACTTTGCTTACTTTCTGCCCTCATATTCCGGTGTATACCATGATTTGAATTTCCCCATAAAACTGTGAGCATAAGCATATTATTGAAAATGCTTTGAGTTGTGTTTTCACAACAGGGTCCTAAGGGTGAGCTGCATGTGTGAACGCTAACAGCCTTATTTTTTGTCCTTGACTTCATGCATTTTTTTTGGTTGCCAGCCCCCTTCCGGGTGTCTGGGTGAGCCAATGTGTGAACACAGCAGGTAATACCGCTTACAAAACAGCGACAAAAACGTCTCCTCCTTCCTTTAACTCTCTGATCCAGGTCTACACTCCCTCCCGCCCACGACGCTCTGCCAATGAAAGGCGTCTGATCCAACCTTCACAACAGGGTCCTAAGACGCTGACTAGACTCTTCTCCTCTGTTGCCCCCCGGTGGTGGAATGAACTTCCAAACTCCATTGGATCTGCAGAGTCCCTCTGCACCTTTAAGAAAAAGCTAAAGACCCAGCTCTTTCATGAATACCTACTAACTTAATGATGATGGTCTCCATATTATTGATGATGATGATGGTAGTGACGATGGTTTTTGTTTGATAATGACGACTTATAAGATGGTTTCTATACTGATTAGAGCTCTCAAGAACTGCCCTCAATGTTGTGCTTTACCTCTGGTCACTTCCTGTCAGCACCTGCGTGTCCAATCGGACTCAAAGCTGATCGTTTGCTCTTACTGACATTGTTCCCTTTTTTTCTAGATCCTTGCTTGTGTTGTTCTTACTCTCTGATGTACGTCGCTTTGGATAAAAGCGTCTGCTAAGTGAAGTGTAGAATAATTCACAGCGAAAGAGTTGCCGCGGGTGATGAACAAGATTTCAGTGCATTTGAGTGAATGTGTGAAAACAGGATTTGTGCGATTTAAATGTTATTCAAGCATTGTTATAAATGATCAAAAGCCAACATATATACAGTAAACAACAAACTGTTGATGCTGTGTGAGTGTATTTGTTGATGTGCTCCAGTCTACATGGATGTATCTCTGAGCATGTTTGCCAGCCTTATTGATTTTTCTTTTTTTTTTTTTTTTTACAGTTTTTGTGCCAAGTGTTTTTTGTGTGATCATCGATAAATAAAGATTTTTTTCTCACACAGGTCAAAAGTGCACGGCACCAGTTGACTTTTACTCGATTCATCCACACTCCCCGGCTAATCTCGGCATTTCCAGTAAGCTATCCAATGCATGCACACGGGTGTTCAAGTGTTCAAGTGGCCTGCTTCCTTGTTGTCTTATCCATTTGCCCAAAACACATACTGTAGTACGGGAAATGGCAACACAGACAGGCTGTATAGAAAGACGCCTCCACTGTAACAGGAAGACAAACGGAGAGGGACGAGAGAGAGAGAGAGGAGACGCGGTGACGGGGGAAGACGGAGACGGAGATGAAGAGAGGAGGATGCTGATAAACAGGAAATGTTAACAGGAGAGGAAGAATGAGTGAGACAGAGATGAAGAACCGCAAAGAGAGACTCCTTGATGGAGGAAAGTCGTCTCTGGTGGAGACAGAGATGAATCCAGACGAGTAAAGATAGACAGCAGGAGACCAGAGGGAGGCAAATAAATGATACAGTATCAAAGCTTTAAAAGTGAAGGAGCGCCCAGTCATCCTGTATCCAGCTATCAAAACATGTCCGCTCTTAATCTATTTATCTGGTATCATCAAATCTCAGGTCCTCTCTTCAGAGTCTATTAAAGAGGATGATACTTGAAGACAAGTTCCCCTTAAACAGCGAGTGTCACCACAGAGTGTTCTTCAAAAAAAAGTTCCCAGAAGTCCTTTGGGTAATGTTTAGCTGCAGAGCTCTGACACTTTTGAGTATCTAGGTAGAAACTTACATTGAATTATGCAAAGAAAGAAACTTCCCTTGTCTAACTTCAAGAAAAGAAGACTTCACATGTGAGTATTTTGTAGTGTTGTAGTCAAGACCAAACTAACAGAGACCGAGTCAAGACCAAGACCAGAGAGTACCCAGACCAAGGCCAAGAACACAACATAAAGGGATTGAGACCAAGACCATAAATACATATGAAAAATCTATATTTCAATCTTAAATATATCTTAATAACCTAAACGGGTCAGCAAGCACAAGTTGGACCATTTCCACTTTTATGTTTTTGAGCACCATCAGACAACTTTCTAGATTTCCAAACAGTATTGTAGTCGAGTCACCAAACCTTGAGTCTGAGTCTGGTGTTACCTGTGTCTCAGTCGAGTCCCCACTTCCCAAGTCCAAGTCCAAATCCTCAAGGTGGAGTATGAGCCGAATCAAGTCCAAGTCCAAGTCTGAGTCATCAGTGCAAGAGTCGAGTCCGAGTTCTGAACATTGGCTTGAGTCGGACTCAAGTTTGAGTCCTGTACTCAGTTTCACGGCTAAGTTTCCAAAGAGGTAAACATTCAGCTACCTAAGAGGTGGTGTTTGATTCATAAAATATCCAAATGAATCAATTGGGAACTGTTCTAAATATGGTGACATCATATGCCAAACCTGAAAGAACTGCAGTAGCAAAACACATAAATCCAAGCTCACCTCCAATAATAAACCCATGAAGGTGTGGTTGCCAAACACCTCAAAAACATAACCCCAAAAGCTGCATCCTCTTGATTTACTTAAGTTTTAATGGACCTCCTCGCTCCCAGACATACATATAGCCTCTCTTGTCTTTTCCATCCACTCCCACTTGTGAAAAGGAGGCCGGAAAGGTAGCGACCATTACTGGTTGGAAAATGTTCAAATTGCGATTGAAGTTAATGGTTGCATTTAGAGAGGGATGTTTTCCTTCCTATTAGAGTAATAATGAGGACTAATAAATCAGTGGTGGTCTTGGTTAAATATCCAGAGTAATGCACAAGACCGAGTAACAAAGTGCTCAATTCCAAGTCAAGAATGAGACCTTGTACTTTTAAAAAAATATGCATTGCTAATTTTTGTGTTCAGTTAAATATGTATAAAAAGATCCAAATGTTCCTTGGAAACAAAAATTTGCATGTTTGCTCATTTGTTGTATTCCCCGTAGTCACAGTTTAAAACTTTGCTTTTATACTCCTACATCTACTATTTAAAAAAAAAACATTTAAGAGCACTTGAAAAAATCCTCCTGTGGTTTTAACTTCTAGAGAGTAAAACTTGTCTTCCAGGCGAGAAGTTTTGAACAAAGAGACGGAGCGAGTCTTTAAATCGAGTATCAGTGAGACTTGAGTTTTCC